>NC_133651.1:173474691-173743295 GCF_009905375.1 Apium graveolens
AATTCTACAGTTTTAAAATAACTTATATTAGTATTTATATATTTTAATTTTCAAAATTTTAAACTGCGAGGTGTCGTCGTTAGGCGACGCCAAGTAATATTGCACTATTTTTTATATTTAAGTTATATATATAGTAATACAGTTAAAGAGTAATTGTCAAAAATTGATTTCAAATTCACATGTGTAAGCAATATATGTAGAAATGTAACATTGTAGTTTTCAATTCAATTGTTTTAAAATAACTTATATTGAGTACTTTCATTTTTTTAATTTTCCAAATTTTAAACTACGCGGTGTCGTCGTAAGGCGATGCCGAGTAATATAGAACTAATTTTTTTTATATTTAAGTTATATATATAGAAATACAGTTAGAGAGTAATTGACACAAATTAATTTCAAATTCATATGTTTAAACAATATATATAGAAATGTAACATTGCAGTTTTCAATTCAGCGGTTTTAAAATAACTCATATTAAGTATTTACATTTTTTTTATTTTCCAATTTTAAACTGCGAGGGGTCGCCGTAAGGCGACGCCGAGTAATATTGAACTAATTTTTTATATTTTCAATTTATATACAGAAATACAGTTAGAGGAGTAATTGACAAAAATTGATTTCGAGTTCACATGTTTAAGTAATATATGTAGAAAAACATATATGTGAAAATTAACTTTAATAGATTTTTTTAATCTCAATATACAAATATAATCCACTGTGAACTTTCATTATTGAAGTAGACACCATTGTATAATGCTATACAAAATTGAAATATCTGATTAGTAATATTTAGACAGTAATAAAAATCAACCAAATTTTTCTATAAAAGAGGAATGAATTCCTTCCTCTTTTATTCATTGGTTGCGCAAATAGAACAATTTTTGATGTAATTCTTAATTTCTCTCCTATAAAGTGAGAGCCTTTGTTTTACTCTCATGTCTTTTGATAAGATTGTGAGAGTTTTGTTATGGCGCGAGTTGAGGAATTGAATGAAAGATTGGCAAGGATTAGAATTGAGTATGAGGAAAATGCAGAACTTATATTTGATGAGGAAGCAGAAAATGTGTCAAACAAGTTTAATTGCTGCCTTGTGGGGCGTTTTTTAACAGAGAAAGGTGTGAATGTCCGGGTTATGAAGTCTAAGATTGCCGATATATGCCGTCCAGCAAGAGGTATAAGCATCAAGGATTTAAAGCTAGGTGTTTTTTTTATTTCAGTTTTATCATGTTGATGGCATGGATTGGGTTTACAATGGAGGACCCTGGTCGTTTGATGGTGCAATGCTGGTCCTTAGTAAGATTGGTGGTGGGGAGGATCAGTTAGAGGTCCCTTTGTTTAATCTGCAATTTTGGATTCAGTTATTCGTTGTCTATTCAGGGTTGATTACAGAAATTGCTGGGAAGCAACTTGGTAACTTTTTTGGAACGTTTATTTCTTAAGATCCAAATAACAATTCTCGTATCTGACGAGAATGTATGCGGATCAAGATTAGTATTTTTAGGTCCCGAATTATCATAGAAGGGGGAGGGTTGAATACAATAATCACTAAATTAAAATTTCTTTCAAATCTTTAGCGGATATAGATTTAGTGCTCGGTTAGTGGTTTCGTGTTCTTGAGAGCAATAGTGTTTGGAACAATAAAACGAGGAACACAAGATATTCGGGGAAATATATATTCGTATATAAATCCTCGAGGGGTGTTGCTACACTCTGGTAAATAAATTAACCGGCTACAATCGAAGAACAACAAAGTTCCTAGCTACTACAAATATTTACAAATCAAATCCTATACAATAATCTAGCTTTTGTTTGTACTAGGATTTAATTACCGGGTAACGATTATAATGCCCCTATGAATATATAAGAATTAAATCGGGCATTATAACGTTACTCCGGTGACAAGTTAAAGGGATATATAAAAAGCTTGAACTTCTCTAAAAATCTTTGTTGCTATTTTCACCTCTCTTGGGAGAGAAGATAAACAGAAAATAATTCCAAAAGCTTCAATCTGATCTGCTGATGAGTGTAGTCTTTATATCCAATTTAAGTGTGTGTCTCAATTTTAACCACATAAATAAACTGAACGTACAATAAAGTAGTGGCTGAGAATTCTGTGGCGACAAGGAGTACAGGGGGATTCACTTCACACTCTATGGCGACCAGGGTGAGGAGCTTCACTTAATTTATTTAGTTGAACAGGTGACTGGCGACTAGGGCATGTCTGTGACGACCACAGTACAGGTGTTACACTTGTAAAACAATATTGATGCAAAGCTGTTAGTCCCTTAACAATATAGCAAGAATTACAGAAGGGGGGTTGAATGGAATTCTTGAACCTTTTTCCCAAAATAAAAATGTTCAACTCGAATATATATATAAGTGTTTTGATTAGCACAATGCGGAATAGAAACTTAATTGAATCAAAACATAAGTAATTAAAAACAAGAGTCTTTAAAAACTTTCTGGTGGATTTAAACAATTCCACCAGAGATATATTATATATCAAGAAGACTCTGTGTGCAAGAATGCTCGCAGCTGCTTACAAATCGAACTACTGAGAAATACAGGGAAATGCTAAAGATTCTGCTTACAAAGATTTCTCTATTTTTGTATCTCAGCTTTTTTTTATTTGCTACATTCTTGGTTTATATATTACCAAGATTACAAAGTCAAAAAGACTGAATAAATATAAAAACTATCAGTCTTAAGCTTTGCTACTTTTCATCCTCTATTACCCAGTTAATGGGCTTTCACGGTAGATTTGTATACATCTCGACGGCTGTGCTCAATTTTCACTGTTCAACTGCTGTTTGAATTCTTTATATAATCATCCATTGGATATATGATCATCTGTCGACTTTCTGAACATCCGTTGATGGCTTCATTGATCATCCGTCGACTACTATATTAAACATCCGTTGATAGTCATTTGATCATCCGTCGATGGCTTTGTTAATCATCCGTCGGTAGCTATTTTGGCACTTGACTTCATTTCACTTATGCAAAATTACAAGACATCATTTATATACAATTAATCAACCTATTCTGCATATCTAGTTAAAGTCAACATGACTTATAGGCTACTACAGAATCTATGCAAAGATGTATACAAAACTGTGCTACAGACTTATTATTACATAAGCTACTCACTCGATGGGTAATAAGTTAACATCCGTCGGGACTATAATGAGTTATCCGTCGGGACTATAATTCTTATCCGTCGAGTACTACATTATTTCACTAAGTAAAATCTACTTAGATGTTTTGTTTATGAAATCATCAAGTACACAACATATGCACAACAATCTCCCCCAATTTATGTCTACTGGAATTGTAGCCATAAATTAAGAGATACTTGATGATAATAAAACATCCTAAACATACAGCTTTAATGATAAGCAGATAATACTGAAAGTGCTTCAATTAATCAAAATGTACAAAGTTTGGCTCACAGTCATTTCAAGATGCTCCTCTAGCCTGAGCAGATTTTTCTAGTTTCTTGAAGGTCTGGATCTTCTTCCAAGCTTTCTGTTGTTTTCATCAATCTGATTTTGGAGCTGCCTGTGGAATTCCAGTTCATCAGATTCCGAGAGATCTAGCTTTTCTTGCATTTCCAAGAGAGTCTCATTGCTAGAGATACTCAACTGGTCTTCTAACCTGAAGAATCTTATCACACCTTTGTCATATATGGACTCCATCAGCCAGTAGGGCCTTAGATGCACTCTTCTCCCTGTGTATGAGATGATTAGAGTCTTTGGGAGTGCATCTTTAGCTCTAATACTCCTTAGTTCTTCAATCTTCTTCAATACTAGTCTTCTTGCAGTTACATTGAACCCAAAGTTCTTCTTGAAGGATGAATAAACTTTAATCAGTACAGCTTGGCTTTCTTGAAGAATCCTGTGAAGTGGCCACACAATCTCCTTTCCTCCTTTATACTTGAACACTAACCTTTCAGGTAGGTTTCTGTATGCATCAATTCCCCTCACTTCATCTAGTTCATCCAGATAGAGGTTTAGATCAGAAAATTCCTTGATGTCACACAAGTACAAGTAGTCTCCCCTATTGACTTTGGGTTGAACTTTAACTACTGATTTGGATTTGAGAGGTGACAGCTTCACTTTCTTGACTGCCCTTGACTTTGTTCTTTTTGGCTTGCTAAGGATTGGTAAACTGAAGTCAGGAATTGGTATTTTATCCCACTCTATTGGCTCATCCTTGGGCACAATAGGTTCACCATGAATATTCCTGTAGGGATCCACCACCCTTATATCTTCAAATACCACAGAGGGCTTTGATGCTTGAGTTGTAACTGGTGTGGGTACCTTAGGAAATTGATCTTCCAATCCTTTGTCAACAATATCCAGTTTCCTTTTTGTTCTTTTAGCCAATTCTTTCTTTCTTGGAGATTTCTTCTGTTCTTCAATTTTTTTCTTTGATTCAGCAGCTTCAGATGGTTGAGAGGGGATTTGTTAAGATGAATTCACAGCCTGTAGTTTGGCCAAGATAGCAATCTGCTCTTTCTTTTGTTTAGTCTTCTTTGCATCTAGAGCAGCTTGCTTCTTTTCCTGCTTTAATCTGGCTTTTTCTTCTCTCTTTGCTTGAGCAAATTGTGGATGTCCAGCTACCACACACATTTCCTTTCCATTTATGAATATCTTAGCAATTCTCCTTTTTGAAGCTGAATCAGCTGGATCTTTATAGAAGACAATTGATCTTGACAGAAGCTTCTTCTCATCAGGCTTGGGTGTCTCATACACAGTGTCCAAGGGGTTCTTCAAGGATGATTTTGGATAGTTTGCCATTGGTTTAAGAATTATTTCAGCCTTTGTAGACTTGATGCAGGAAGATTGTCCTCTTTCCAGATAATTCATGCTCATCTCATTCACACTGATTTGCTTGACTTGAGAGTGATGGATGGCTGACTTAACTGGCTCCTTGACAAGTTCAAACTTTTTCTGTATCTCCTCATCAATCTTATCCCAGTTGATCAAACTCAACTTTCCTTTCTCAGCAACTTTTAAATTTGTTGCTGCTGGTTTAATAAGATCTATACCATCTGTAACTGGTGGCTTGGAGACAGTAATTGAAGGTTCAATTATTTTGCTGATTTGAACTTGTAGTTTCTCCCCTCACTTGGTCCTTTCTCCCCCTTACTTGATTTTCTCTCCCCCTTTTTGTTATCATCAAGTTGAGGAGTTAGTCCTTGTGCTTTAGCCAGTTGCATAAGAAGATTTGTCTGAGACTGTTGATTTTGAAGAAGGGTGGCCACTGAATTCTCAATAACTTGAACTCTATCTTCCAGCTTGGCCAGCTTCTTTTCAGAATCAGATTCTCTCCTCAGTCTCAGTAATAGATCCTGAATGGTACCATATGGCATGACTAAATCCAGATTCTCAGAATTGTAGGTCTTCAAGTCAGCTATATCCTTCTTGAGTTCATCCACACTCAGATTCTGTCTTAATTGTTGTATCTTCATGAGATGTAGAGAGTCTAGGTGAGCTTGAAGAATAGCCTTGGTACCAGCATCTGAAGTTTCCTGAAGGGCCTTTTGAATAGCCATAACCTGCCTAACCAAAGATACACCAAATTGTCCTGGTGTAGATTCCTTTGTCCATGCCCATTCAGGTAACTTTGGAACAGAACTTGGGCCTTCATCTCCCCCTAAGTTCATGCTTCCATCCAAAGAAACAGAGTCATCATCATTAGAATTTACTTCAAATTCTTCAGATGGCTCACCAGCTTGAGAAGGCATCCTATTGATAGCGGCTTTATCTCTCTGAAGAGATTATGAAGTGTGTACTAAGTTCAAAGTCTGTTCTGCCTCCACATTGCCCTGAGCAGCCAACAGTTGATAGGTTGACACAGGGTGAGTAAAAGTGTCAGCATCCAAGGAAATGTTATCAATTACAGCTTTGTAATGTTGCTGAAATTGTCTTTCCTTTTCAGCATCATCCACAATCATTGACTCATTAGCAATGGCTGGATCCACCCTTATAGCTTCTGTACCTGCTTTTCTCTCATAATCTCTCTTTTGTTGCATCAGGGTCTCACCCTGGCTCCTCACCCTCACACGCTCACCTTCACCTACTAAGGTGGGACTCCTCTCACTCACTTTTGCCAACCCTGAATAAATGGATTGCTGATTTTCACTCTTTTCCTCTCCTTTTGCCTGGGAGCAACCCAGCCTCTCACTCAATACACTCTCCTCTCTCAGTCCTAAGAGTGACTGTACAACCACTAAATCTTCTGCACTTGAAATAATTGAAGTTTGAAGTTGTGCAGAGATACTTGACGGATAAGTGATATCCGTCGAGTGAGTGGTAAAGCTATCCGACGGATAACTGCTGTTAGGCTTATCCGTCGGGATACAATCACTAGTCGACGGATGAGCAATATCCATCGAGAGAGTAGAAATGAATGAGGTAGGAAGAGAAACTATTGTTGACTCTGTGTTGATTGAAGATATTTGGGGCACATATGTCACAATAGAATCTGAAAGAATTGGCAAGTGAGCCAACAAATCATCTAAAAGCTGATGCTCACTTGCACTAGATTTTGGCTTCCCCAACAGAGTTAAAGAAGGGGAATCAGGAATTGAAGTGTTTATTATATCCACTTCCAGAGAGTTTGTTGGTGAGTATGGTGTTTCTGATGCTTCTATTATTAGAGATTTTGGCTGTGACTCCACATTTATTGGAGCCACATCAAACTGAATTTGAGAGAGTGCAGGGACTGTTTCTTTAGCACCAGTTTGCACTGTGTGTGTGCCCTGTGCATCCCCAAAGGTCTTAGATTTCTTCTTTCTTGTGTAAGTTTGGGGTGAGCTTGTGTCCCTAACCCTTTTGGCATGTGCTCTTGGCTGAGAATTTTGTTCAATAACTGCATCCTTTTGGGAGGATGTACCTAGAAGTGAGCTTTTATCCTTTTTAAGCACTACAGTTTGTTGGGAAACTGCAGTGTGGCTAGGCTGGAATTCACTCAACTCTCCATCCTTATTCTTGGGGTTTCTTTGATGTTCACCCCTTCCCTCACCTGACTTTCCCTCCTTCACACTACCCTCTTTTGCTTTTGTGGATTTTACAACTGGTATCTTTTACGAGATACCAGAGGGGGTTTTCTTTGATTTAGATTTGGAAATTGTAGAGGGTTTGGAGGCTTTGGTAGGAAACTGTTTGGTCATTGGCACAGTTGCCATAGCTACTCATGAAGTCAAAGAAATAGTGGAGGTTGGAATAGTTGTTGGGATGGATGAACTTACCTCACTTACCTGAGGTGCCTGCATTACAGGAAAGTAGAACATTTGCACATCCCTGTGATGGTTAGCCCTGTTCAGATCTGCAATGATCCTCCTCTCTTGAACCCAACAATCCAGTTTGTTGTTAGGGTTCTCAAGAACTATTTCTTCACAGAGGTGGTTAGCCAATAACATAAAAAATCTGGCATAATAAACATTCTTCCCTCTTTTATTTAGCTCTCCTAATTTGTATCCTAACTCAAACATGATAAGGTCACTGAAGTTGTAAAATTTATCTATAACTAGCATGTATAGCATGTTAAGCATGGAAATATTCACTGAATCAAAATTACTGATTTTTCCAGAGAAGACCTTAGTAACTACATCACACATGAAACTCCATTCCGTCCTAAGACCCATTCTCCTAATATCACTCATTTTAGAAGTGGAAAGTGCATAGTGAATGGAATTAAGCATATTGATAATATCAGTGTCATTGTGTGGTGAGGTCACATTATTATCAGGAATTTTGAAACATGCTTTTATTACATCACTATTGATACAGAACTCATTACCTTTGATGGTTAGAGTGATGGTCTTGTCAGCAGAGTTGTAAATAGAAGTGGTCCACATCTCTTCAACAACCTCACAGAAGATTGTAGGTGACTCTAGCATGGCATAATTTAGCTTGCAATTCTTCACAAAGTCCATCATCTTGTGATAGTCCTCTGATTGCTGAATACCCTTATTGACCAAAGCAGTGAAGTTGTTCTTCTCATAAATAAACCCAGTTTGAGACATAATCTTTACTACAGGAGCCATTGTTAGAGAATGAAAGCTTGAAGAGAAGGAGAATATTTTCTTGAGAGAGAATGAAATAAAAGTAGTTGAATTTGAGAATGATAAAAGAAAACAATTGCCATGAAATAAGCTTTTATACTATCTCCAAAATAACTGATAAAAATAATAAAGTAAAGTAAATTAACCAATAGAAATTGCCTAAAATAGCCGTTTTAAAATAAAACTGTAAAAATTCCACCCATTATCCGTCGTGTAATGCTTACAAACTGTAAGTATACTCGATGGATAATGTTCAGGGAATTAACGGCTGAGATTTAGACAATTCGACGGATGAGGATAAACTGATATCCGTCGAGACATAAAGTATTCCAGAAAAATAATTGACTTTTATTAGCAAATGGTATATCGACGGATGACTAAACTCGACGGATAAGGGTCATCCGTCGAGATGCAAATTTTGACTTAGCCAAAATTTCATCCAAGATTAAAAGATTAACTAAATTTCTGGCTTAATTACAACTTGCAAAATAACTCAAATAAATTTAAGAGTAATTAAGCATACCTAACTCACTTACCAACCTTGAAAAGGTGGATTCATCCAGTGGCTTGGTAAAGATATCAGCAAGTTGCATCTCACTTGGAACAAAATGTAATTCCACAGTACCATTCATCACATATTCCCTTATGAAATGGTACTTGATGTCTATGTGCTTTGTCCTTGAATGTTACACTGGATTTTCAGTGATGGCAATTGCATTTGTGTTATCACAGAAAATAGGAATCCTTTCAACTTGCAAACCATAGTCTAGCAATTGATTCTTCATCCATACAATCTGTGCACAGCAACTGCCAGCAGCAATATATTCAGCTTCAGCTGTAGAAGTAGAAACTGAATTTTGCTTTTTACTGAACCAGGACACAAGCTTGTTTCCTAGAAATTGACAGGTTCCTGTTGTGCTCTTTCTATGAATTCTACAACTTGCATAATCTGCATCTGAATAACCAGTTAGATTAAAACCAGAATCTCTAGGGTACCAAATGCCAAGTTTTGGTGTTCCCTTGAGATATCTGAAAATTCTCTTAATAGCTATCAAGTGAGATTCTCTAGGATCAGCCTGAAATCTAGCACATAAACATGTAGAAAACATTATATCTGGTCTACTAGCTGTTAAGTACAGAAGTGAGCCAACCATGCCTCTATAACTTTAAATATCCACAGACTTTTCAGTAGTGTTTAATTCAAGCTTAGTTGCAGTGGCCATGGGAGTTTTTGCAGATGTGCAATCCATTAGATCAAACTTCTTTAAAAGATCAAAAATATATTTAGTTTGACTAATGAATATTCCATCACTAACTTGCTTAACTTGCAAACCAAGAAAGTAAGTTAGTTCTCCCATCATGTTCATTTCATACTTACTTTGCATCAATTTGGCAAACTTTTTGCAAAGTTTCTCATCTGTAGAGCCAAAGATAATATCATCTACATAAATTTGAACAAGTATACTAGAGCCATTAACATTTCTGAAAAATAAAGTTTTATCTACAGTACCTCTTGTAAAATAATTTTCCAAAAGGAACTTTGATAAAGTGTCATACCAGGCTCTAGGTGCTTGCTTCAGTCCATAAAGTGCTTTCAGAAGATAATAGACATATTCTGGAAAATTTGGATCTTCAAAACCAGGAGGTTGACAAACATACACTTCTTCCTCCAAATCTCCATTTAGAAAGGCACTTTTGATATCCATTTGATAGACCTTAAAATTGGCGTGGGCTGCATAGGCTAAGAAGATTCTGATGGCTTCAAGTCTTGCAACAGGAGAAAAAGTTTCATCAAAATCTATTCCTTCTCGCTGACAATAACCCTTAGTAACCAATCTAGCTTTATTCCTGATTACTATGCCATTTTTATCCATCTTATTTCTGAATAGCCACTTGGTGTCTATTGGATTCTTTCCTTTAGGCTTGGGTACCAGCTTCTATACATTATTCCTTTCAAATTGGTTTAGCTCCTCCTGCATAGCTAAAATCCAATCAGGATCCAACAAAGCTTCTTCTACCTTCTTTGGTTCTTCCTTTGACAGAAAGCTGTTGTATAGACATTCTTCCTGAGTTGCTCTTCTTGTTTGAACTCTAGAAGAAACATCACCAATGATGAGCTCAAAGGGGTGATCATTTGTCCATTTCCTTTGTTGAGGTATATTAGCTCTAGATGAAGAGACCTCATGATTGTCTTGATGTGTGATTGAGTTTTGATTGCTAGAAACTCCCCCTGAGTTTGTGGATCTTTGATTTGAGAAAGGAGAATTTTCTATAGGTGATCTATCTTGACCTCTTGCTCCTTTTGATAACCCAATGGATGGTGAATTTTGAGTATCGACGGATGAGGCAGGTTGTCTTCCGACGGATAACACAGATTGCCTTCCGACGGATGAATCATTATGCAACTCGACGGATGTTGAGTTTTGTGCTTCATTGGTGGTAGATTTGTCTGCATTATCTTTAGACACTGTTTCTTGATCACTCTCATCATCATTATCATCACTAACCATCTCCACATTTTCGAATTTGAGGCTCTCATGGTAATCTCCATCTTTTAGTCCTCCAATCTTTTTATCATCAAACACAACATGTATAGATTCCACAACAATGTTGGTTCTTAGATTGTAGACTCTATATACTTTACCAACAGCATACCCAACAAAAATTCCTTCATCTGCTTTAGCATCAAACTTCCCATTTTGATCAGTTTGATTTCTCAGGATATAGCATTTGCAGCCAAAGACATGAAGAAAGTTTAGAGTTGGCTTCTTGTTTTTGAACAATTGATAGGGAGTCATGCATCTTGCTTGATTAATCAGAGAAATGTTCTGAGTGTAGCATACAGTATTTACAGCTTCGGCCCAGAAATATGTTGGTAGTTTAGATTCTTCAAGCATTGTCCTTGCAGCTTCAATAAGTGATCTGTTCTTCCTTTCCACTACTCCATTCTGTTGTGGAGTCCTTGCTGCTGAAAACTAATGCAGTATCCCATTTTCTTCACAAAATGCTCTCATGACAGAATTCTTGAATTCAGTTCCATTGTCACTCCTGATTCTTCTAACTTTGAAATCAGGATGATTGTTGACTTGCCTTATGTGATTGATGATGATTTCACTAGCCTCATCTTTAGACTTTAGAAAATATGTCCAAGAGAATTTTGAGAAATCATCTACAATTACTAGGCAAAATCTTTTCCTTGAGATGGACAATACATTGACCGGTCCAAACAAATCCATGTGAAGCAGTTGTAAAGGCTCTTCAATTGTTGAATCAAGTTTCTTCCTGAATGATGCTTTGATCTGCTTCCCTTTCTGGCAGGCATCACACAGTCCATCCTTTAAAAACTCCACTAGAGGAATACCTCTTACCAATTCTTTCTTTACCAGCTCATTCATGGTCTTGAAGTTTAAATGAGATAGCTTATTGTGCCATAGCCAACTTTCATCCTGACTTGCTTTACTGAGAAGACAAGTTACAGATTCTGCTTTAGTTGAGTTGAAATCATCTAGGTACACATTTCCTCTCCTCACACCAGTGGAAACCACTTTGTTGCTTTGATTATTAGTCACAACACAGGCTTCTTTGTTGAAGGTTACTGAATTGCCTTTGTCACAAAGCTGGCTGATACTCAACCGATTGTGTTTGAGACCATCCACTAAGGCAACCTCCTCGATGATGACACTGTCCTTTGAAATCAAGCCATATCCCACAGTATAACCCTTGCTGTCATCTCCAAAAGTAATACTTGGGTCAGCTCTCTCCTTAAACTCTGTAAGCAGGGTAGAATCACCAGTCATGTGTCTTGAACAACCACTGTCCAAGTACCAAAGATTCCTTCTGTTTCCCTGCATACATCAAAATCAAATCAAGTTGATTTTGGTACCCAAGTTTCCTTGGGTCCTGCCTTGTTAGCTTTCTTCTTCTGTTTCTTAGGTCTTAATTCATTTGACTTAGGAATTTCAGATTCTTCATTAGTCATTTGGGTTGGACCTTTGAAACCATTTAATACAACATAATTATCATGCATATTATGGCTAACAGGAAATGGCATGCTTGGTGTAAACATGTTATTCCAGTAAGGCATGCTAAATGGCATTTGAGGCATACTGTATGTAGCATAATATGTATTAGGTGCAAATGGCATATTAGCAAACTGTGCATTCATGTTCTGTGTAGGCATAGCATTAACAGGCATGGGAGGCATGGCATTCATGTTAGGAAATTGAGACTGAACAGACATGGGAGTAGGCATGGCAGATTTGCAATTAACAGACAAATGATTTACACTACCACACTTGACACAGATTTTTCTAGGAGCATATTTATCAGGTGTGTAGTTATTGTGTTTGTTAATCCCTATTTTACCATTCCTGTTGTTTTTCCTTTTAGTCTCTGTTTTTATCTCAGTTTTCTCAAGTCTGTCACTTAACTGTTTGACAGTCATGTGACCAACATTAGCCCTTTTTCCTTTCTTAACTTGACTCTCCTGAAACAAAGTTCTTGGAAACAGACCCATACTTCTCATTCAGCTTGATTAGTTTGGCTATGCTAATGGGCTTGCTCACAGCCGACGGATGAGGATTTTCATCTTTCGACGGATAACACTTTTTGTTATCCGACGGATAGTTCTCATCATCCGTCGAGTCTACATCTGTCAGCAAACCATCTACCAAATTAGGTTCTAGTTTCTCTTTACTCTTCTTCCAGGCTTTATCACAAAAAGACTCAATTCCTTGAACTTTGGTGATTTGAGCATGGACATCCCTGGATGTTTTCCATACTTTAATCACCTCTTGTTCACGCTCGAGCTGCTTCTTTAAAATCTCTTCCTTTTTTAAGGACTCGGTTAATTCCTCCTTGGCAATCTTACACTCAATTCTTAGTTTCTCAAAATCAACAAACTGAGACTCAAGCACATTATTCCTCTCACTTAAAAATAAGTTATTTTCTTTGATTTTAGCATTTTCTTTAGTAAGAGACTTAAGTGTAACACACAAATGATATAATTCTGTAGACATGTCATTCATGGCATCATTACACTCAGCTTTAGATAAATGTGCAAGATTTGTAGTAATACTTGATTGCTTGAGGAACTTGTCTTTGTTTCATCAGACTTGGCCATTAGGGTTAGATTGACATAGCTGACATCTTCATCTTCATCCAAACCATCTGCTGCCCAGTCATTCTCTTGTGTAATAAAAGCCCTTTCCTTTTGTTTGAGTAGATCAAAGTATTTTTGCTTATAATCCACAGACTCAAACCTTTTCTTACTGGAATCTGACTTTCTACACTCATTTGCAAAATGCCCTGCCAAGCCAAATTTGAAACATTTGAATTTTGACTTATCCATCATGTTTCTATTTGGCTTGGCTGCTCCAAAGTTCTTCTTAAACTTGAGCTTGGCAAATCTCCTGGATAGAAATGCTAGTTGCTCATCAATGTCCTCCATGTCATCTTGGCTCAATGAATCTTCACTTTCTACTGCAAGCCCCTTGCCCTTGTTCTCACAGACCTTAGAAGTTGACTCAACAGCTTCCATCTTCACTTCCTTCTCCTTTTCCAAATCAGCAACTAGTGCAATGGATCCTCCTTTCTTCTTTCCTCTCTCCATCCTTTCATCCTGCTCTATCTCAAGCTCATAGGTCTTCAGGATGCCATACAGTCTCTCCAAAGTAAACTCCTTATAATCTTGTGAGTTTCTTAATGAGACTGTCATTGGTTTCCATTTCTTTGGAAGAGATCTAAGGAATTTCAGATTAGAGTCTTTGGTCTGATAGACTCTTCCATGCAACTTAAGAGCATTTAGTAGTTTTTTGAATCTACTAAAAATGTCAGTGAGTGACTCACTTTCCTCATTGTGAAAATGCTCATATTGCTGAATCAAGAGCTGCATTTTATTTTCTCTAACTTGCTCGGTGCCATCACATATTATCTGTATAGTATCCCAGACTTCCTTGGCAGTTTTGCAGTTAATAATGTTGTCAAACATGTCTGCATCAACTCCATTGAACAGAATGTTCATGGCCTTTTTATCCTTCCAGACTTGTTCAATGTCAGGATCAGACCATTCGTGCCTTGGCTTGGGAACTGATGGCTTGTTTCCTGTTGCAGCTCTCATTGGAACATGAGGACATCTTTCTATGCAGTCTACATAGGCCTCATCTTGAGAAAGCATATGAAGATGCATCTTTACCTTCCAATGATGGTAATTATCTTTATCTAGAAAAGGAATCTTGACTCCAACATCTTTCTTGTTCATCTTGCTGAGTTGTTTTGATATTTAAACTCTTTGTAGATTAAGAGCTTGCTCTGATACCAATTGTTAGTCCCTTAACAATATAGCAAGAATTACAGAAGGGGGGTTGAATGGAATTCTTGAACCTTTTTCCCAAAATAAAAATGTTCAACTCGAATATAGATATAAGTGTTTTGATTAGCACAATGCGGAATAGAAACTTAATTGAATCAAAAGATAAGTAATTAAAAACAAGAGTCCTTAAAAAATTTCTGGTGGATTTAAACAATTCCACTAGAGATATATATTATATATCGAGAAGACTCTGTGTGCAAGAATGCTCACAGCTGCTTACAAATCGAACTACTGAGAAATACAGGGAAATGCTAAAGATTCTGCTTACAAAGATTTCTCCATTTTTGTATCTCAGCTTTTTTTATTTGCTATATTCTTGGTTTATATATTACCAAGATTACAAAGTCAAAAAGACTGAATAAATATAAAAACTATCAGTCTTAAGCTTTGCTACTTTTCATCCTCTATTACCCAGTTAATGGGCTTCCACAGTAGATTTGTATACATCTCGGCGGCTGTGCTCAGTTTTCACTATTCAACTGCTGTTTAAATTCTTTATATGATTATCCGTTGGATTTTATGAATATCCATTGGATATATGATCATCTGTCGACTTTCTGAACATCCGTTGATGGCTTCATTGATCATCCGTCGACTGCTATATTAAACATCCATTGATAGTCATTTGATCATCCGTCGATGGCTTTGTTAATCATCCGTTGGTAGCTATTTTGACACTTGACTTCATTTCACTAATGCAGAATTACAAGACATCATTTATATACAATTAATTAACCTATTCCGTATATCTAGTTAAAGTCAACATGACTTATAGGCTACTACAGAATCTATACAAAGATGTATACAGAACTGTGCTACAGACTTATTATTACATAAGCTACTCACTCGATGGATAATAAGTTAACATCCGTCGGGACTATAATGAGTTATCCGTAGGGACTATAATTCTTATCCGTCGAGTGCTACATTATTTCACTAAGTAAAATCTACTTAGATGTTTTGTTTATGAAATCATCAAGTACACAACATATGCACAACAAAAGCATCCCGTGGTGACCTAGTTTACTTACTAAAACTATAAGTACATATTTGTACTGTGGCGCCCCAAAATCCGGGATCAAGGATCTAGGAGGCCACGCCATCTTGAATACTATATAACACATACCTCATATCACAATATATAGATACTCACACTTCATGACCCCACACTTACCATACACACACACTTATAGGTTATTGTCATGGAAATGAACCATTCATTACTAGAGTAAATCAATCCACAAAATGAACATTATTACAACTCAAAAGTAATTAAGTCTTACCGGGGAATAACCTTTAAGTAAGGCTAGTCCGTCGGCCAAATATTTTTTTCTTATTCATTACCTTACATAAGTCATACTTATAAATAAGCCGGACTAAAAACAACTGAAAACCAATCCAGCTTATTTGGTCTACCTGTAGTACAACACCAAATATCCTACGGAACAGCTGGTCGTTTCCTATCCGTTTCCTAGCTGTGAGTTTCATGATAGGCATCTTGATTCATGTTATGTTGTGTCAATTTAAGAAAACAAGTGTGAGCTATAATGCCCAACATAATAATGTACAGTATGAAATGGCTGTATGATAAACTCAAGTAAAATATCATGTATGATAATTATCTTTTATTCGAAAATAGTTTTACTTTGTGATACACACCTTCTTATGAAAACAGTTCTTTAATGGATTATTATCCTGTGAATACCTTAATGGTAAACCCAGCACCTAGGCTCGGGTTACGGTATTACATCATAATTCCAATTGGAAGAATAAGACATTCACTGGAGCCACCGCATACGATGATCAGTCGTACTATGGAAATAGTAACCTTTTCTACATGTAGATGGACGATTCCCTTTTTATTATTGGTTATCACCCTGGCCGCATTCGGGCCTTTTCTGTCTATGTCCCTCTCAGGTACACACTTCGCGTCTATCCCTCTCAAGACACGGTTTTGCGTCCATCCCTCTCAGGTACGCATACTCCACATGTTCATTAGTATATAAGATACCTTCTCATGTGGTAGTAAATTGGTAGTCACCCCGGTCCACGAAGTACTAGAGTCGACCCCTCCTTGTCCTTTTAAGAATCCCATCATATATATGGAACGTATATTGTTCCCCAAGCATATTACTTGTTGATAGGTACACTTGAATATGTACGTATATATGTGCACTTCCGAGAATTTTCGGAGGAAGTACTAAGGATGTGAGTTGACTGTTGTCAACATATTTGTTATATAAGGGGGATTTTGTTTTGAAACTATAATCAAAATAATTAAAATAAGTTGAGACAATATTCTCCGACGTTCTGAAATTATTTGAATGATTTTCCGAAAATCAGAAAGTATTTTAAATCAGGTTTTATAATTTTTAAATCATAAATAAGTCATTTAATAAATAATTAAACCTCGAATAATTATACTTTAAAAGAATATTTGAAATAATATTTCTCAACTAATTTATGTTTAAGTAATTTAATAATCTTTAATATTTAATCGAGTCTGAAATAAATATTCACTGGAGAATACTTCTCCCATAATAAATGAATAGTAAATAAATATTTATTATTCGAACGATAAAGTATAGTTGAGGGAATACGATCTTTGGAAATCGTTTTAATAAAAGTTCGAGGTGTTTAATATTTTGTAAGTGGACGTTGAGTCCCTTAAAACGTACTACTATGGACTTTTAATCGTCCTATAATATCACCGGAATAATTCCCGGGTTTTTATTTTAAAATCCCGACCGACTCTTGGTCTTATAATTATACGTCACGCTTATAGCGGAGTTAAACATTTTACGATATATGCTTATCGTACAACATCGCTACATTATGCGGAAACTCAATTACTAAGTATCATGGCAAGCATGGTATTTATGCAATGATAATAAAACAATCCTTTCATAACACAATAGTAAATGGAGTTGGGTTCGTAAACTTGCCTGGGTATCTCGAGGTGGAGGATGCTCTAGGTTCCGCTCGGAAATCTATAATCATAAACACAATTCGTTTTGTTAGGTCCCGTTCTAATTCACGTCGACTCGCACTCAAGCGCTACTTATTATGTACCCTCTCAACTTATATTACCCTTATCATTTCTTTAAGTACTTATTCACATTATGGTCACTTCCTTTTTCAAAGCATCTTAAGTCTGTTTTCATTTTCATTGTCGGCTCCACTTATGGATTCTACGGTTTTTTAATCGGGCGGTCTCGACTCCGATATTTTTATAAAATTAAAAATTTCATGATTTATGAACATTTTTAAGTCGATGCTTTTTATTTTCAAAGTTCATAATTCGTAGCAGTTTTTGTCGCGTAAATCACTTTTAGTAAAATGGCCATAACTTTTGATCCGTAAATCGGAATCAAGCGATTCAAGCACCTAAATGATCCTTATAACATTGTATATAATAATCAAGTGTTATTTTTCAAGATAATACAGTTTAAATCTTCGAGACTTTCTGCAGAAACTTAAAGTTACGTTTTGTTCATTTTAGCGAGATTACGGTTATGATCGGAGTTTCGTTTATGCCTTAAATCTTTATACTACCATCAAAAATCAATATATCATCATCACCACACTAAATGCTCTCAAGAACATCATGTTCTTGAGGCAACAACAATCAACCTTAAATCTACTTAGCTAAACATCAAGATTACAACCATACTTCCACCAAAACTAGGTTTACAACTATGTTCTAAAAGAATCTTGAACTTAAATCTTAAGTAAAGATGGGTCAAAGATTTATACCTTTCTTGGGAGATTGAGATGTGTTCTTGATGAAGGTGAAGTTTAGGAGTACTTAGTAGGGTTTTTGGAACCTAAAACAACCATTCAAATCAAGAAACCAAATAAAAGTTACTATTCATACTATTCACTATCATCTTTCTTGAATTTATTTCACCCATCACACCTTGATAAAAAGAGCTCAAAGATTTATATTACATTAGTTTAAGTGGTGTGAAGCTTGAGAATTAATGGGGGAATTTTTCCATGGCTAGAGCTTAGTGATTTGATTTTGATTTCTTGGTTTAATTAGAAGGGGCCTAATGAAGCTTTTGGGAGAGAGAGGGAGAGAAAATGTGTTGTTTATTCTCTAGTATATATCCTAGGATTGATTTTTTGTTGGCAAATCTTTGGACAAAAACTAGCTAGCCTTTCTAGTTTACAAGCTAAGCTAATTAGCTTTACTATTCTCTAGCCCTTAGATGATCATCCTACTCTCTTAGCTTACTATTTGATAAAGTAACCATGGTTACTTTTCTACCATGGTTAGTTAGTGCATTACGTTTATTTAATCGTTTACGCGTTCGTTTGGTCGCTTAAACGTTTTCGTAATAGTTTCTCGTAAACGGTTCACGACGTAAATCCTTTCGTATTTATTCCTTATGTTTTGAATTATCGTACTTGGATACAAATCTGTAGGGTTTTAAATTCATAATTATATATTGATTCCCGTAATCCTCGATGATTCGTAAATATGGTCATTTTTCAAAGTTCGTTTTCTTCGAAAATTAATAGCGTTTACATACACTCATTTGATACGTATAATCATAATATCAACTTCGAAACTCATTTTCTCATGCACAACATAGTGTGGGATAAAAAAAAATTCTCGTCTGTCAGGGGTATTATTTATTAACATTTTTACAAAGTCTCAAAAATTCGAGTTATTACAGACTTCCCCTCTAATAAGGATTCCATCCCGGAATCAATTAGAAAATAAGTGGGGATTGCGTCTTCAAGTTCCCAAGTTGACTCTTCGACATTTTGATTCCTCCATAAGATCCTAACCAGCTTCACAGTCTTGTTCCTCAGCACTTGTTCTTTTTGGTCCATTATCCTTACTGGCTGCTCAATGTAAGTCAGGTCTAGTTGTAAATCTACTTGCTCATATTATATCACATGTCGTGCATCCGCATGGTACTTTCTTAACATGGACACGTGGAACACGTTGTTCACTTGTTGCAAATTAGGAGGCAAGGCAAGCTCGTAAGCTAGAGGTCCTATTCTCCTCAAAATTTTAAAGGGTCCTATGAATCTGGAACTTAGCTTCCCTGTCCTTCCAAACCTCATCACTCCTTTCCACGGACATACCTTCAACATCACTGAATCCCCTACTTCATATTCTCTATCTTTTCTGGTCTGGTCGGCGTACTTCTTTTGTCTGTCTTGAGCTGCTACCAGTCTCTTCCTGATGAGTCCCCCCATTTCCCTAGTTTGCTGGACTAACTCTGGTCCTATTATCATGTGTTCTCCAACTTCATCCCAACATAGGGGAGAGCGCATCTCCTTCCGTAAAGAGCTTCATACGGAGGAATTCCTATGCTAGCATGATAGCTATTGTTGTAGGCAAATTCGATCAGGGGTAAGTGGTCATTCCAATTCCCTTTAAAGTCAATGGCACACACTCGTAGCATATCTTCTAGGGTCTGAATAGTCCTTTCTCTTTGCCCATCAGTCTGGGGGTGGTAAGCAGTACTCATGTTTAGTCTAGTGCCTACACATTCCTGGAAGCTTCTCAAAAATAGGGAATTAAACCTTGGGTCTCGATCTGATACTGTGGCGACAGGAACGTCGTGTCTCAATACAATTTCCTTCAAGTAGATATCCACCAGCTTGTCTATGGTGTACATTTCGTTGATTTGTAGGAAGTGCGCGAACTTGGTCAGTCTATCTATGATAACCCATCTGACATCCTGATTGGTTTTCATTTTTGGTAGGCCTGTCATAAAATATGGCTATATGCTCCCATCTCCATTCCGGAATTCTAGGGGCCGTAATAGTCCACTCGGTCACTGTGGCGCCCCAAAATCCGGGGTCAGGAATCTCGGAGGCCACACCATCTAAACCACTATAAACCACATACCTCACATCACAATATTTAAATACTCACACTTTACGACCCCACACTTATCACACACACACACACTTACAGGTTATTGTCTTGGAAACGAACCATTCATTATTATAGTAGATTAAACCACAAAGTGATAATTATTACAACCCAAAAGTAATTAAGTCTTACCGGGGAATAACCTTTAAGTAAGGCTACTCCGTTGGCCAAATATATGTTTCTTATTTATTACCTTACATAAGTCATACTTATAAATAAGTCGAACTAAAAACAACTGAAAACCAATCCAGCTTATTCGGACTACCTGAGGTACAGCACCAAACAATCTACGGAACAGCTGGCCATTTCCTACCCGTTTCCTGGATGTGGTTCTCATAGTAGGCATCTTGATTCACTGTTATGTTGTGTTAATTTAAGAAAACAAGTGTGAGCTATAATGTCCAGCATAGTAATGTACAGTATGAAAATGACTGTATGATAAACTTACGTAAAACATCATATATGATAATTATGTTTTATTCGAAAATAGTTTCCCTTGGTGATACATTCCTTTTACGAAAACAATCCTTTGGTGGATTTTATTAACCTGCGAATACCTTAATAGTAAACCCAGCACCTAGTCTTGGGTTACGGTATTGCATCACAATTCCAATTGGAAGAATAGGACACTCGTTGGAGCCACCGTGTAACATCCGGGATATCGCGTGTAATTATTTTTATTAATAAGTAATTTTTACATGATTATTATGTGATTTTTGGTGAATTATCTGATGATTGGTGTGAATATGTGAATGCTTATATATGATTCAATATAAGTTTGTTAATTTTATTATAACCAGAATAAAATATAGATAATTACGTAATTTTTCTGGTAATTTTTGGACTGTTAAATAATTTTATATTGATTTATGAATTTATTTTCTGAATAATTACAAAAAAAAATTATAAAGCCATGAATCGTCCGAATTCAACTGTTTTTACGTTTTTACAACCCGAAACTCTTCTGAAAACTCCTTCTTAACCTAATCTGGTAATTCCGGACATTTTCAGTGTTTTGACTTTTTCAATCCGGATTACGGTTTGACCCGTGCGCGGCTCGGCACACAATTTTTGATACGATAATTATTTCGATGTACCAACGAAAAACCGTATTCTCAAAATACGGGACATTATTACATTATTTCCATATAAAGTGTTTTATAAGAAGCCCGATTTGGATAATTATCCAATACGGATATCAAATCGGATCATTTTTGCAGTTACTTAGCGGCTAAGTAACTAATTTAACGATCCAAAACGATCCAAAATGAACCAATATTCCATAAATATAAATAGCCCTTTTCTTATTTCATTTTATTCATATAATCATAATCACATAGTAAAAATAGATAATTATCCAAAGAAACGAACCGTGTTCTTCGCAATCAAACGAGAATTTGAAGACGTTATTGGAATCCGATGGAGACGTATGAATAGTCGAAACGAAGCTCCTGACGAGGCAATTGTATCCGCATAAAAATCTTCGAAGAAGGTTAATTCTTTTTCAAATTCATAATTTTTATTTTTTTATTTATTTTTACTTAAATTCGGTTATTGATTTGGAGGGATTGTTCGAATGTTTTGATGCTTGTTTATCATTCCTGAGATCATGAGGATTGATTTGGTGTGTAAATTTTTTGGTTTTGGTTAAGATTTGATTAAAACCGAGTTTTTGGTCTTTGTAAAAGTTTCAAATCGATTTTTAGGATTATTCTGTGATCGGTGATTGATTTTGATTGCAAGAACATATTGTATATGACTCCAGCTTTATTTTCATCTATAAATCGTCAATTTTGGTTGCGTTTTGATTGAATTTGTTCTTTCGCCGAAAACTTTGAAGTATCGCCAGCAATAATGGTGTTTTGGCCGGAGAATGATATTCTGGCACTAATTGGTGTTTCTGAGTTGTTGTCGAGTCTGAGAAATTGATTTGGAATCGAATAGCGTTTAAAACTGAAGCAAACGAAGCAGTTTGGCCTCGTTTTTGAGGCTGCCGGAACTCCACCGGAAAACGGGAGTCGTTGGCCGGTTTCTGGAAATCCCAGATCCCGGCGGCATTCAACCCGGATCCAGGTAGGGTTCTTGGCAACCGTTTTTCTAAAATTGTAACCCAGGTTTGATCCTATTCTTCCCTAAATCAAAACCTGGAAAATGTTTTTGGATTTTACTTTTTACTAATAATTCAAAAATCCATTATTTAATTTCTAAATTCAATGTTTTAATTCCTAAAATAATTATTTTAATTCTAAAATTCATTTTTAATTCAAAAATAAATCTGATTTATTTTATTAATTACTTTTAATTACTTTTTAATTATTTTAATTAATTGATTAATTTAATAATAATTGATTAATTAACGTAATTAATTATTAATTGATTTTAATTGATTTAATAAATAGATATAATTATTTATTTTTGATTTAAAAATTCCGAGAAATTGTTCGAGCTTTAAAATATTATTTTAAATTAATTTCAAGGCTCGATAATTATTATAAAATTATTTAAAGTCAGATTCGGGTGTTCAAACCCTATTATTTAATTATAAAATGATTCGAAAAATGTTCAAAAATTCGTAATAAATACTTGGAAAATCATTTTAACCCCAAATCATGTTTGAAAAATTATTTTGATCGAATCCCTTACGTGTTATGTGCTACGTGTTTACTGATTGATGCGTTATATGCCTATGTGGTCATGGTTTGACTATTTTATTCATAAATTTCAATCCGTACGTCAGATTTGGGTAAAACGAAGGGTAGATAAAATCTTATGACGTCTATGTGACGATTAGAATAATACGAGTATGAAAATTGATAGATACTTGTGATGCCTAGCACAGTCATCAAGGTATAAAAAAGGAAACCAGTGATCCATAAATAGAATCAAAACGTAGAAAGAGAATGCAAGTTATTGATAAATAGAAGAAAGGCATAGAAAGCGAAGGAAGGTAGTTGATGAGTAAAACTATTAGATGAGTACAAGTAAAGTGGAAATCTTCAGTGATAAGGCAAGTACTTCTGAACCTTCTTCAAGATATATTGCAAATATTTTTCAAACTGTTTCATATTATGTCGCTATTATTCAAAATAAATCCTGTTTTATATTGTAAGCACTTTAAACTATTGAACCTTGAACCCTGATTCTTATTGATCTTGAGCCATAAGCCTTATTCTTTATAAACCATTGATTATTGAATTCCCAATTACGAGCCATACACATACGATACTACTCCACAATTACATATCTACCACACACTGATTCTGGTATTGAATTTCTTAACATACCAACCCTTATTCCTTGTTTAACAGAAGACCAATTCTTGGAACCCTTGAACCCTTGGTCTTCTAATTTCTGATTCTTTCCTTGATTGAAAGCCAATCTTTTTAAATTCCATGTAATGCCTTTATGTTGTTATGAATCACCCTATACTTCAAGATAAATGTTGTTTATGATTCAGCGTATGGATTTACATTGGTTATCATATTGAATTATTTTAGAATTGGATAGTTTTATAAATATGGGCCAGATTCGTGGTCAGACAAGATTCGTGGTCATAATAGGCCAATGCGTGCCTTGGATCCAGTATATAGAGCAAAGCTGAGAGCCTTGCTCGGGGTTAGTGCATGACTGATTAGGAGCCAAACCTTGTTTTTTTAAAAATGAAAAGTGAATATCCAATTCTAATCATTGCTTATTCAAAAACTTGATTTGTCTGAATCATTTCAATTGGTTATTGTTTAACCTCCGATATTGCTATTATGACTTGCTGAGCTAGTTAGCTCACTCATGCAAAACTTTTTATATTTTCAACAATTGAAAAGGAAATTTGTTGATAATGAGGATTCCCAGTCCAACGAGCGAGCTAGGATTCTAGGTTAAGTTGGATCGAGCTAGCAGGAGCTTTATATTGTAGATTAGTTATGCAATATTGTAAGAACGATATCATTAGCAATTGTAAGTTGTACTAGTTTGGATTTGGTACGATGTAACAAAAGTTAAGGTTGTGGCCTGTTTTCATACTTTAACCTGTTGCCATCCGTGGTTGTGTAAAGAAGGGTCAATGCATATAATATTTTATATAAAGGTTTATATATTGGGTGTGTGTGTTGTAAACCCCAAACTTCTGACCCGGGTTTGGAGGGCGTTACACACCGCATATGATGATCAGTCATAATACGATAATATGGTAACCTTTTCTACTAGTAGAAGGACGACACCTTCGTATCCTGGTTATCACCCCGTCCGCATTCGGGATACGTGTCCCACTTTGGGTATACATATACTTCACAAGTTCCTGAGTACACCGACTACCTTCGCCTGCGGTACCTTTGGTAGTCCATCTAGAACACATAGTACTAGAGTCTACCCCTCCCTTGTCCTTTTAAAATAATTCTATCATATCTCAAGAACTCGAACCACATCGAAGTTCCCCAAGCGTTTTGCTTGTTGATAGAAACAACTTATCTCATTAGGGTATATATATATATACGTATATCTGAAATTTTCGGGGGAAGTACTAAGGATGTGAGTTGACCGTTGTCAACAGATAATTAAAAAGGGGGGGGGGAGTTTCTCTTTGAAACTATATTCAAAATATTATAATAAGTTGAGATAATATTCTCCAACGATCTGAAATTATTCGAATGATTCCGAATATCCGAGAGTATTTTAAATCAGGTTCTATGATTTCTAAATCATAAATAAACCCTTTCTATAAATAACAAATAATTAAATGATAATTGATAAATAATTAAACCTCGAAGGAGTTTACTTTATAAAAGAAAATAATATTCCTCAACTAATTTATGTTTAATAATTTAATGAACTTCTAATATTTACTTGAGTCCGAAGTAAATATTTACTGGAGAATATTTCTCCATAATAAATAAATAGTAGATAAATATTTCTTGTCCAAATGGTAAAGTATAGTTGAGGGAATACGATCTTTGGAAATTGTTTTAATAAAAGTTCGAGGTGTTTAATATTTTGTAAGTGAACGTTGGATCCCTTTAAAACGTACTACTATGGACTTGTAATCGTCCTATAATATCACCAGAATGATTCCCGGGTTTTTATCTTGAAATCCCGACCGACTCTCGGTCTTATTATAATACGTCATGCTTATAGCGGAATAAAACATTTCACGATATATACTTATCGTACAACATCGCTACATTATGTGAAAAATCAATAACTACGTATCATGGCAAACATGGTATTTATGCAATGATAATAAACAATCCTTTCACAACACAACAGTAAATGGAGCTGGCCTCGCAAACTTGCCTGGGTATCTCGAGGTGGAGGATGCTCTAGGTTCCGCTCGCAAATCTATACCATAACACAATTCATTTCGTTAGGTCCCGTTCTAATTTACGGCGACTCGCACTCATGCGCTATTTATTACGCACCCTCTCAACTTATATTACCCTTATTATTCCTTTAAGTCCTCATTCACATAATGGTCACTTCCTTTTTCAAAGTATCTTAAGTCCATTTTCATTTTCGCCGTCGGCTCCGCTTATGTATTGTACGGTTTCTAATCGTGCGGTCTCGGCTCTGATATTATTATAAAATTGAAAAATCATTATTTCCACTTGAAATTTTTATGGCAGTTAGAAAACTCAATATAATACTCTCTGTAAAATATTCATGATTTATGAACATTCTTAAGTCGATCCTTTATATTTTCAAATTTCGTAATTCGTAGCAGTTTTTGTCGCGTAAATCACTTTTAGTAAAACGGCCATAACTTTTGATCCGTAAATCAGAATCAAGTGATTCAAGCACCTAAACGATCCTTATAACATTCTATATCATAATCAAGGGTTAATTTTCAAGAAACTACAGTTTACATCCTTGGGACTTTCTGCAGAAACTTAAAGTTACATTTTGTTCATTTTAGTGATATTACGTTTACGATCGGAGTTTCGTTTACGCCTTAGATCTTTATACTACCACCAACAATCAACATATCATCATCAATACACTAACTCCTCTCAATAACATAATGTTCTTGAGGCAAAACAATCAACCTTAAATCTAATTAGCTAAACATCAAGATTTCAACAATACCACTACTAAAACTAGGTTTACAACTACATACTAAAAGGATCTTGAACTTAAATCTTAATAAAGTTGGGTCAAAGATTTTTACCTTTCTTGAGAGCTTGAGATGTGTTATTTATGATGGTGAATTCTTGGGAGTGCTTTGTATGGTTTTTGGAACCTAAAACCATCAAACCTTGATAAAAAGAGCTCAAATATTTATCTTACCTTAGTTTGGTTGTTAGGAAGCTTGAGAATTAATGGGAGGATTTATCCATGGCTAGAGCTTGAAGATTTGATTTTGGTTTCTTGGTTTGAAGAAGAAAAGCCGAATGGAGAGAAGTGGGAGAGAAAGAGAGAGTTTTTGGTTATGCTTCTTGGTTTCTTCTTGGAATGATGCAAGTGATATCTTGTTATATCTTATATTGATTTTTATTCTCTAGTTATATCCTAGTATTTGATTTATGTTGCCAATCTTGGAGACAAATATAGCTAGCTTGTGGTAGATTACAAGCTAAGCCACTTGCTTAGCCCCTTTAGCTCACTATTTGCTTAGCCTTGGTTGATCATCCTATCTCTAGCTCACTATTTGATAAAGTAACCATGGTTACTTTCTTACCATGGTTAGTTAGTGCGTTATGTTTATTTAATCATTTACGCGTTCGCTCGGTCGCTTAAATGTTTTGGTAATACTTCCTCATAAATAGTCCGCGATGTAATTCCTTTCGTATTTATTCCTTATGTTTTGAATTACCATACTTGGATATAAATCCGTAGGGTTTTAAATTCGTAATTATATTGTGATTCCCGTAATCCTCGATGATTCGTAAATATGGTCATTTTTCAAAGTTCGTTTTCTTCGAAAACCAATAGCGTTTACATACACTCATTTAGTACGTAATATTATAATATCATCTCCGAAACTCATTTTCTCATGCACTACATAGTGTGGGCTAAAAAGTTTTTCCCCGTCCGTTAGGGTTACTATTCATTAAACATTTTATAAGGTCTCAAAAATTCGAGTTATTACAGTCTTCCCCTCTAACAAGGATTCCGTCCTGGAATCAATTAGAAATTAAGTGGGGGTATCTATTCCTCATTGCGTCTTAAAGTTCCCAAGTTGATTCCTCGATATTTTGATTCCTCCATAAGATTCTAACCAGCTTCACAGTCTTGTTCCTCAACACTTGTTCTTTTTGGTCTATTATCCTTACTGATTGCTCGATCTAGGTCAGGTCTGGTTGTAAATCTACCTGCTCGTATTCTATTACGTGTCGTGCATCTGGATGGTACTTTCTTATCATGGACACGTGGAACACGTTGTGTGCTTGTTGCAGATTAGAGGGCAAGGCGAGCTCATAAGCTAGAGTTCCTATTCTCCTCAAGATTTCAAAGGGTCCAATGAATCTGGGACTCAGCTTCCCTTTCTTCCCAAATCTCATCACTTCTTTCCACGGAGATACCTTCAATAGCACTGAATCTCCTACCTTATATTCCCTATCCTTCCTGGTCTGGTCGGCGTACTTATTTTGTCTGTCTTGAGCTGCTACCAGTCTTTTCCTGATGGGTCCTATCATTTCCCTGGTCTGTTGGACTAACTCTGGTCCTATTATCTGGTGTTCTCCAACTTCATCCCAACATAAGGGAGAGCGACATCTCCTTCCATAAAAAGCTTCATACGGAGGCATTCCTATGCTAGCGTGATAGCTATTGTTGTAAGCAAATTCGATCAGGGGTAAGTGATCATTCCAATTTCCTTTAAAATCAATGGCACATACTCGTAGCATGTCTTCTAGGGTCTGAATAGTCCTTTCGCTTTGTCCATCAGTCTGGGGATGGTAAGCGATACTCATGTTTATTCTGGTGCCTACACATTCCTGGAAGCTTCTCCAAAATCAGGAATTAAACCTTGGGTCTCTATCTGACACTATGGCTACAGGAACGCCAAGTCTCGCTAAAATTTCTTTCAAGTAAATATCCACCAGCTTGTCTACGGTGTACCTTTCGGTGATTGGTAGGAAGTGTGCGGACTTGGTCAATCTATCTATGATAACCCATATGGCGTTGTGATTGGTCTTTGTCTTTGGTAGGCCTGTCACAAAATCCATGGCTATATGCTCCCATTTCCATTCCGGAATTTCCAGAGGCCGTAATAGTCCACTAGGTCGCTGATGTTCAGCCTTCACTCTCTGGCATGTCAAGCACTTTCTGACCCACTCTGCTACTTCTCTTTTCATGTTAGGCCACCAATAATATTCCTTAAGGTCACGGTACATCTTCGTACTTCCTGGGTGGATTGAATATTTGGAGTTGTGCCCTTCGTGCAGCAGCTCGTCCTTTAACTCTTGCACATTTGAAATCCAAATTCAGGACACATACCTCATAATCCCCCTCTCGTCCTTCTCGCATCTCACTTCCTCACCGGTCAATGATCCTCTTTCTTCACTTATCTTCTTTTCCTGACATACTCGTATCTTTTCAGTCAGTTCCGGCACTAGCTTAATCTCAAATAATCCTTCTGTTCCTTTACCGGTCGTCCTCACGTCAATTTTCATCTTCTCAAATTCTTTAATTAATTTCTCAAATGTTATTATCATTTTGAGTCTTTCCTTCCTACTATGGGCGTCAGCCACCACATTGGCTTTACCCGGGTGATACAAAATTTCACAGTCGTAGTCTTTAATCAACTCTAACCATCTCATCTGTCTCATGCTCAGTTCCTTCTGAGTAAAAATATATTTAAGGCTCTTATGGTCTGTGTAAATCTCGCATTTCTCACCATATAGTTAGTGTCTCCAAATCTTCTGAGCAAACACTATGGCCGCTAATTCTAGATCATGCGTCAGGTATCTGCTCTCATACTCCTGTAATTGCCAAGAGGCATACGCTATAACTTTGCTGTGCTGCATCAGTACACATCCTAATCCTTTAAGCGATGTATCGCTGTATATCACAAACTCTCCCTTTCCATCGGGAAGAGCGAGCACTGGTGCTGACACCAGCCTTCTTTTTAGTTCCTGAAAGCTTTCCTCACATTTCTCTGTCCATACAAACTTTTCTGTCTTCCGGGTAAGTCTAGTCAGTGGACTGGCTATCTTAGCAAAGTCTTGTAGGAATCTTCGGTAATATCCTGCTAAACCCACAAAGCTCCTAACCTCTGTTGGGGTAGTTGGTCTTTCCCAATTGGACACCGCCTCTATCTTGGCGGGGTCAACTAAAACTCCTCTGATACTCACCACATGTCCTAAGAACTGAACTTCCCTTAACCAAAACTCGCACTCCGAGATCTTGGCATATAATTTCTTGTTCCTCGAGATTTCTAAGACTATCCTCAATTGTTCTGCATGTTCTTGCTCTGTCTTTGAGTAGATTATAATATCATCTATTAAAACTATCACACATATATCTAGGTACTTTTTGAACACTTTATTCATCAAATCCATAAAGGTTGCGGGTGCATTGGTTAGCCCAAATGGCATGACTAAGAACTCATAGTGTCCATACCCAGTGTGAAAAGTAGTCTTTGGTATATCCTCAGGTTTGATTTTCAACTGGTGATATCATATCCTCAAATCTATTTTGGAAAAACGCACAGCTCCCTTGAGTTGATCGAATAGATTATCAATCCTAGGGAGAGGGTACCTATTCTTAATAGTCAGCTTATTCAATTCTCGATAGTCTATGCATAATCTCATACTCCCGTCCTTTTTCTTTACGAACAGTACTGGCGCTCCCCATGGCGATACACTGGGTCTTATCATTCCATTATCTAATAATTCTTGTAGTTGAGAAGCTAGTTCCTTCATCTCAACTGGGGCTAGCCTATATGGGGCCTTGGACACTGGTGCCATTCCTGGTGCTAATTCTATAGCGAATTCTATTTCTCTGTCGGGTGGCAACCCTGGTAAGTTCTCTGGAAATACATCCTCAAATTCGTTCCCTATGGGTATGTCTTGTATATTAGGAACTTCATTCTTGGTATCTACCACATAAGCCAAATAGGCCTCGTTACCTTTCTTTAACAATCTTTTTTCCTGTAACATGGTCAGAAATTTCTGGTTCTGTCGTTACCTCTAAATACTACTTCTTTTTCATTTTGTGCTCTTATCTTTACCCTCTTCCATTCATAATATATTTGAGCTCCATTACTTGATAACCAATCCATTCCTAGGATTACATCAAATTCTCCTAACACAAATGGGATTAGGTCAACTTCGAAGAATCTTCCTTCTAATTTCAACTTGCATTTAGGGTGTACTTGATTTACATGAATTATTTCTTTGTTTGCTATTTCCACTTGTAATACCTCACGTATGGGTATGGAGTTAAGTTTTAACTTTTTAGCAAAATCTTGAGATATAAATGACTTGGTTGCTCCAGAATCAAATAGGACATTTGCATGTTCGGAATTTAACAGAAGGGTACCTGCTATCACGTCAGTGTTTCGGACAACATCATGAACGGTCATGTTGAAGGTCCTAGTAGCTGGGGGCAGGTTAGATGTAGCTCTGCTCATCCCTGAGGCTGGGGGATTTAATATTGGGAAATCCTTTCTCATGTGTCCTACCTTCCCACATTGGAAACATGTCACATTGGGTCGGGTGCAGTTGTTGGCAAGGTGTCCGGGTTGGTCGCACCTGTAATATTTCAGAGGGGCTCTCGCCTGGGTGCACACTCCAAGGTGTCTCTTTCCACATGTTTGACATTCGGGTATTAGGGCACGGGGTTGGCTATGAAATGTTTCCCTAGATTGTCCGCCACCCTGGCCAACATTCTCACTTGGGGCCTTTCTGAATCCGGGGCCTCGTGCAGGTTGGGACACCACTCCCCTGACGAACTTGCTTGGAAGGCTCCTGTTCCCGGTTCCTACTCCTCCTCCTCCGCCTTGGCTTCCTATCTTCCTCTTCCTATTTTCTTTTTCCTTAACACTCTGCTCACTTCTAGCTTCAACAATCGAGGCTTTCTACACTAAGGTGGCATAATCTGTCAGCTCTAGTACTGCCACTCGGTTCTGAATCCACTGTTTCAGACCAAGATGAAACCTTCGCGTCTTCTTCTCTTCGGTATTCACGAACTCATGCACAAATCATGATAGCTCAGTAAACTTGGCCTCATACTCTGCCACAGTCATCTTATCCTGTTTCAACTCTAGAAACTTAATCTCCATCTGGGTTTCCATAAACCTAGGGAAATACTTTTCTAAGAATAGTCGGGTGAATCTATCCCATTGAATCACAACATCAGTCTCTAGGTTTCGTTTGGACTCCCCCCAGTAATAAGCTTCTCCTTTCAGCATGTAAGAAGTGAAAATAGTCTTGTACCATTCCTCTATACCTAGTATCTCGAAGGACTTTTCTATCTCTTTGAGCCAGGCCCGTGCTTCAACGGGGTCGGCAGATCCTAGAAACTCTGGGGGTTTGAGAGATTTGAAAGCCCTGAAGACAGTGGTTGCAGTCTGTTGGGCAGCATTCGGCTGTGGTGAAATAGGCTGTTGGTTTAGATTTGCTCTTAAAAGTTCCATAAACTCATTTATGGGGTTCCTTTCCTGATGGGTATCCTCAGCCTCTTCTTCTACATATTCTTCCTCATCATATTCATTGCAGTCTAGGTCCTCTTCACTTTCTCCATTCACTACACGGTCAGGTTCATTCCGTTGTTGGTTAACAGATTCTGCGGGCTATGCCCTGGTTCCTCTTCTACGGGGTGGCATTGTTCTGATAATGAAAATTTGTCAATATAGTTGCAATTATTACAGTTGGATTAATTTATTCATATGTACGCATGTCACGTATTATCTAGCATATTTCTATTAGGTGCAAGAATGTGGAAATCCATTTCTAAATAACTGCTAGATATATATACCATAGGGTCTCCCAATTATATCTTGGGGACAAAATAACTAACCGAGTTCATACATAGCCTGATTATAATACATCATTACATGTCCTGGATACTGAAATGCAAATACATATGTCGAGAACCCTGAAAGGCTAGGAATTCTATCTACTACTAGCTATCCTATCAAAATTGGTGACAAGTCACCCAGCCTTCTTCAAGGTCAAGAATTAGTCACTAGTCCCTCAGTCACTGTCACTGCGCGTGAGGTCACACACCCTCCTCATCGCTCCTTATTAGGGCGAAAACACGCGCTAATATTCATGCAAGTATATGCCTTCGCAAGTAGTATAAGATATAAATCAGATTCGTTCCCACAGAGACTGGTTTAGGTTAAGTTCAATTTATGCACCTATGCAATAATGTACGGTTATCGCTCAATGCTAAGACAAATAACAAATTGGATTTTTATTAAACTAAGAGATTATACGAAATAACATTAACTAAGAGAATTGAGGTTGAATTAATATATATAGCAAACATAGGATTCTAACTTCATTACTACTTCATTCAATAGCCTTTTCGTTCTTAAGCTTAGCATGTGATGGTGATGACACTAATCAGATAACACGAAACTGATAAACGCCAACTTTCGTTGCATGAGTACAATTCTACCAGACATCCACAAAAGAGATAGAAGCTGAATAGACACCCATTATATTGAGACCCTATATGTCTATAGAATTTGACAACACAACGGTTTAAGCATAAGTTATCTATCTTGATTACATAGGGCAAGTAAGATGGTTAAAATTACCTACGAATCATGCATAACAAATACATGAACCTATGCTAGCATGGCAAGTTCTAAACCTCTATATTCACTATCGCTTCAATAGAGATTAACACACTATCTTATATATTAGCTATGCACATAAGACGAATAAGCACAACCAATACTAGGATATCAATCAATCAACACACAGAAAGATATCGAAACAAATTAATTATTGAAATCCATAAGTAAATCCGCTAGAATCCTATAATAATAATTAGTCCATAATTGAAATCATCGTCACCATGGGTTCCAATGAAAGCATGGTATAAACAAGGTCTTAATAAACTGAATAATAATTAAAGTACGAATAAACGAGATCTAGGTTCAACAAGAACGAAAACGAGCATCCAAAGTTACAACTAATTCAAAGAATCACAAGTTGAAAATAAGATCTTCTTTTTCGGAGTTGTTCAGTGCTTCTAGGTCTTCTCCTTGGTATCCCAATCTTCCCGGATGATGAAAACCCTTTTTGTAAGTATATATACGCCCCTAGTGGACCTGGACCCTTAAAATCGTCAAATTCCACTCAAATAGGGTTTTTCAGCGAAATTAGCGACCAACCACGCCTTAGTCGGCCGCCTCAGCTCTCCAGGCGGGCGCCTCAACTCTCCAGGTGGGCGCCTCAGCTCCCAAGCGGCCGCCCCAAATCCCAAGCGGGGGCCTGCAGCCTGTTTGGAAAAATTTTGATGAATCTTGTTTTGGCCATAACTTGAGTTCTACTCGCCAGAATTAGGCGATTCAACTGTCCACGCAAAGCTAACAAGATTCTCTACAACTTGACAATGGCCTTAGATTCCAAATCTGATCAATTTTTATCATATTTCCTTTAAAAGCTCTTTTCTTCATATAACTAATACTTGAAATGCAATAACACAAAAACACATCAAAATACCAATAACTTGAGTCCAAAATACCAATTTAAGCTTGTAATAAAGCGTTCCAAGTGGATATAAAATCCACTTATCACACCCCCAAACTTGAATCGATGCTTGTCCTCAAGCATAAACAGACTCAAAACTACAAAACAAACCTAATGCATGAATGCAACTACGTGAATGCAACTAAATGATAATGCAATCGATCCCCTCAGAATAACCATAACCATATGAATAAGCCAATGCCTCTAACAATGCAATGACTTAAAACAGAGTTCGAATAAATCCCACAAACCAACTCATAAACCAGAAACGTGCGTGTGTGGAATGCTTAACAGATATCTCTCGATACTAGATCAATAACCATAACTTATATATCATTCAAACAATCAAAAGTTTATAAATAGAATAGACAATAAACGCATTATGACTCACAACACCTCCTTTCTACTAGAGTTATACAAGGATTCACACTATTATTGAACACATAACAAAGATGCTTATTTGACCGTGCAATGAATGAGGTCCCAAAAGACTTATGCAATAATACCCATGTAGCGAGCGTTAGGTTAGCGGATCCCAGACTATAAAAAGCCTTAGGTCACTAGGCACAAAGTCCCCTAGAACTTAATAAGTCGAATATTAAAGAGCTCACTCTTGATCAATTTTGCATAAACCCATAATTTTTTTTTCTTTTTTTTCTCCTTTTTCTTTTTTTTCAATAATTTCTGAATGAGTGCGTTTCGCTCCATCTCATTCAACCCTAGACTATGCATAAAAATATGAGCCGGCTACTAGCCATTTGACGCCTAGCCTTATAATAACTAACAATGAAATCCAAGTTTTTCTCCGAATAAGTTTTTACGTCATTACGAGAATATCACAAATTCTAAATATAACCAAGTGATTAAATCTCAATAACAAACAAGTATGATCATGATCTAGATCAAAAGCAACCCTATAAGACTTTATGAAAATATTTATTTCTGGCATGCAAATTAATTCATTAGGACTTAAACATCCATCTATTCGTCATCACTACACTTAAATCAACATAAACTTATCAAATATCATAGTTCATCTTAAGGGATCATGCTAAATATGCATGCAAATGCAACTATATGAAATCACATAAAAATAAACAAATATGTCCTAAATGAACAATGATGCAAAAATATGAATAAACTACAACTAAACATGCAATATGAATATATATGAATCCATATGGACACACACACTACTAATCCTTACATTATCACCCCCTAACTTAAAATTTTCAATGTCCTAATTGAAGGTAATAATAAGGATTTCAGGCATACCTAGTCGTCGGAAAGATCACCATCCTCGGGTGGAGGATCAGGTGGCCAATCAACCTCGCTACCAGTGTCTCGGACAACAGTACCGAAAGCGCATGTTAAATCTTTAGCAAAACGATGGTGAATGTCGTGCATGGCCTCCATATGCCTAGTCACTCGCCTGCACTGCTCATCACCAAGACCAAACCTACCAACTGTCTGTGGCGCATGAGAAGAACCCTCTATAGGCACTAGAAGATCCGTACAGCCACTCTCTACATCATCAAAAATATATCCCAACCCCTTATCATGGGGTGCACCTAAGAATGAATAACTAAAGTGATCTGGCTTTCGGTTGAGCTCAAATGTGGGAGCTTCTTGAATAAATGGTTCAAAACGCTCCTGAGAAATTTTCAGCTCTGCTAACCCAAGAGAATCGAATGGCATATCCAACTTCCTCATCCACGAAGGTGCATTCAAAACCTGCAATTGCTCTGCTCCCTCTTTATCTGCAGAATTTACTACAGAGTCGACGCACTCTACTTTAAAGCACTCCTCTTTAGCTGTGGGTAACTTTATTTCCTTGAACACATTAAAAGTGACCATCTGATCATGAACCTTCATCATAAGCTCTCCTTTTTGCACATCGATCATAGTTCAGCCTGTAGCCAAGAATGGTCTTCCCAAGATAATGGGAATCTTCTTATATTCCTCGAAATCAAGAATTACAAAGTCAGCAGGGAAGAAGAGTTTATCCACCTTAACCAAGACATCCTCCACTTTACGTCATGGATAAGCGATGGAACGGTCAACTAGTTGCAATGACATGTATGTTGGTTTTGGATCAGGCAGACCAAGCTTCTTGAAGATAGATAAGGGCATCAGATTGATGCTAGCTCCTAAATCACATAACATTTGTCGAATGACAAGTTTCCGATGGTGCAAGGAATAGTGAAGCTTCCAGGATCTTTAAGCTTCGGAGGCAACTTTTGTTGCAGTACAACACTGTATTCCTCTGTTAGAGCAACGGTCTCTAAGTCATCGAGCTTTACTTTCCGAGAGAGAATACCTTTCATAAACCTCGCATAGCTAGGCATCTGTTCAAGAGCTTCAGCGAAAGGTATGTTGATATGAAGTTTCTTGAACACCTCCAGAAACTTCTCAAACTACTTATCCAGCTTTTTCTTCTACAGCCTCTTAGGAAAAGGAGGTGGAGGATAGATATGTTTCTCCCCTGTATTACCCTCAGGAAGAGTGTGTTCCACAGTAGTCTTCCTTGGTTCCACCTATGCTTCCTTCTGCACTTCTTCTTCATCCACAACTGCATTTTCTGAAACTTGAGATTTTTCAGGCTTTTCGTCTTGCTGAATTTGGGGGCTTGCAACCTTTCCAGACCTTAAGGTGATGGCATTCACCTGTTCTTCAACTTCCCTCTTGCCTGGATTTATTTCTGTATCACTAGGAAGCGTTCCTGGTGGTCGATTCAATAAGGCATTAGCAATTTGCCCTATTTGGTTCTCCAGAGTCTTGATAGAAACAGCCTGGATTTGGCATATAAGAGCCTGGTTTTTGCACATAAGCCCCAACTCCTCTAATTCATATTTTTCATTCGAAGATAGACATGCACCATGAGTATGTTGTTTTGGTTTAATTTGTTGCTGAAAACCAGGAGGGTTGAATAGCTTATTTCCAAACTGCTGGAACGGCTGTTGCATCGCATTCTGATTGTTGCTCTAGCTGAAGTTAGGATGATTCCAGTTGTCAGTATGATAAGTGTCTGGAACTGGTTGCTGCGATCTCTGAAAGTTGCTCACAAACTGAGCTGAGTCACTAGATATAGCGCATTTCTCCGTCACATGCGAACCTGCACATAGCTCACAAATACTGGTTATATGATTAACACCATAGTTAGCCAGAGAATCGATCTTCATAGATAATGCCATAAGTTAAGCAGTGATAGCCGTAGCTGTATTCACTTCAAGAACTCCTACTACCTTGCCCTGTGGACATCTCTGGGTTGGATACTGATATTCATTAGCAGCAATCAGTTCAATTAGATCATAAGCTTCCTCATAGCTCTTTGCCCATAATGCTCCACCTGATGCTGTATCGAGCACGGGTCTGGACTGTGCTCCCAACCCATTATAAAAATAAGTGATGATCATCCAATCAGGCATTCCATGATGAGGACACTTCCTAAGCATCTCCTTGTAGCACTCCCAAGCTTCACACAAAGATTCTCCCATTTGCTGCGCAAATTGAGTAATAGCATTCCTGAGTGTAGCTGTCTTCGCCATAGGGAAGAATTTAGTAAGAAACTTCTGAGCAAGATCTTCCCAAGTAGTAATCAAACCCGCTGGTAGAGAGTGTAACCAGCTCTTACCCTTGTCCCTCAGAGAGAATGGGAACAGTCTCAGCTTCACAGCATCTTCAGAAACACCGTTGAACTTGAAGGTGTCGCAGATCTCTATGAAATCCCTAATGTGCGTATTGGGATCTTCCGTTGGATAACCCCCAAACTGGACTGAATTATGTACCCATTGAATTATGCCAGGCTTAATCTCAATGGTATTAGTTGTGATAGCTAGCCTGATAATGCTTGATTGAATGTCATTGACCTTGGGTTGAGAAAAATCCATCAAGGCTTTCGTTCGTGCTGCTGGATCTCCCATTGTAATGAGTACCTGAAACACAAACAAATAAACCGTGAGAGTAAAAGAGTCCGAGTCAGTGAAATTTAACGACCACTGATGACAAGCATATAAACTAAAAATTAACACCGAGTCCCCGACAGCGGCGCCAAAAACTTGTTAGGGCGAAAACACGTGCTAATATTCACGCAAGTATACGCGTTCGCAAGTAGTACAAGATATAAATCAGATTCATTCCCATAGAGACTGGTTTAGATTAAGTTCAATTTATGCACCTATGCAACAATGTATGGTTATCGCTCAATGCTAAGACAAATAACAAATTGGGTTTTTATTAAACTAGGAGATTATATTACATAACATTAACTAAGAGAATTGAGGTTGAATTAATATATATGACAAACATAGGATTCTAACTTCCTTACTACTTCATTCAATAGCCTTTTCATTCTTAACCTTAGCATGTGATGGTGATGACACTAATCAGATAATACGAAACTGATAAACGCCAACTTTCGTTGCACGAGTACCATTCTACCAGACATCCACAAAAGAGATAGAAGCTGAATATGCACCAATTTTATTGAGACCCTATATGTCTATAAAATTTGACAACATAACGGTTTAAGCATAAGTTATCGATCTTGATTACATAGGGCAAGTAAGATGGTTAAAATTACCTACGAATCATGCATAACAAATACATGAACCTATGCTAGCATGGCAAGTTCTAAACCTCTATATTCATTGTCGCTTCAATATAGATTAACACGCTAACTGATATGTTAGCTACGCACATAAGACGAATAAGCACAACCAATACTAGGATATCAATCAATCACCACACACAAAGATATCGAAATAAATTAATTATTAAAATCCATAAGTAAATCCGCTAGAATCCCATGATAACGATTAGTCCATAATTGAACTCATCATCACCATAGGTTCCAATGAAAGCATGGTATAAACAAGGTCTTAATAAACTGGATAATAATTAAAGTACGAATAAACGAGATCTAGGTTCAACAAGAACGAAAATGAGCACCCAAAGTTACAACTAATTCAAAGAATCACAAGTTGAAAACAAGATCTTCTTTTTCGGAGTTGTTTTGTGCTTTTAGGTCTTCTCCTTGGTATCCCAATCTTCCCGGATGATGAAAACCCTTTTTTTAAGTATATATACGCACCTAGGGGACTTGGACCCTTAAAATCGTTAAATTCCACTAAAATAGGGTTTTTCAGCAAAATCAGCGACCAGCCGCGCCTCAGTCAGCTCCCCAGGCGGGCGCCTCAGCTCCCAAGTAGCTGTCCCACATCCAAGGCGGGCGCCTGCAGCCTGTTTGGAAAAATTCTGATGAATCTTGTTTTGCCCATAACTTGAGTTCTACTTGTTAGAATTAGGCGATTCAACTGTCCACGCGAAGCTAACGGGATTCTCTACAACTTGACAATGGAATTGGAATCCAAATCTGATAACTTTTTATCATATTTACTTTAAAAGCTCTTTTCTTCATAAAACTGATACCTGAAATGCAATACACAAAAACACATCAAAATACCAACAATTTGAATCCAAAACACCAATTTAAGATTGTAATAAAGCATTCTAAGTGGATATAAAATCCACTTATCACTCATGCCAACATCAGCTCTGCATCAACTACCGGGATGTATCCTCCAATCGCCGTCATCCTCATCTGAACCCGGGTACGGAGCTCGATCCCATCAATCTCCCTGCGTGCTATGGATGGGGAAGCAGCTCTGAAGTCCCCTGGATATCCTAGTCTGATGGCACTCTCAGCTGTTAGTGCCTGGCTTAACTCCACAATACGGGCAGGTGCCGCAGTGATCTCAGCGTTAAGCTGAGCCACCATCCAGTCTTGTACAGCTACATGTATGGTCGCCAGGGATGGTAGAGGTGAGTCTGGGTCGCTAGAGGATATGTCATAAGCCTCATAGACCTGTGTATATATTCCATCCTCCATTTCATCATTAGTATAGGGCAAAGGGCTCTGCATCCCTGGGTGTGGTGTAGGAGAGCTAATAGTTGTGAGAGAGTACATCTCTACATCCCTCCATCCTAAGTCATCCCCCCGGGGCATCTCTACGTCATCAGCTAAGGGGACAGGAAGGTCAGTCTCGTCCTCCGGGGTATCCTCGGTAGGGTCATTATCGAGTCATCAAAGGGTGGGTTCTTTAGCTCGGGAGTACGGTCACGCTCAGGAACCATAACATCATCAATAGGGTCAACCTCCCTCATAGGCTCCACTGGTACCTGACACAATAGGCATGGTGTTACTAACTTAGAGCCGGAATTCCCTTGAAGGTTAAAACTGTCAAGACTACCCGTGTAGCCTGACGAAGAACTCGACTTGAGCTCTAATTGATTATTTATTATCATTATGTCTACGTATTTTATATCCTATCATTTCCAAGATTTGATAACCTAAGGCTCTGATACCATTTCTGTGGTGCCCCAAAATCCGGGGACATGAATTTCGGAAGCCACGCCATCTAAACCACTATAAACCACATACCTCACATCACAATATTTAAATACTCATACTTTACGACCCCACACTTATCATACTAACACACTTACAAGTTATTGTCTTGGAAACAAACCATTCATTACTATAGTAGATCAAACCACAAAGTGATAATTATTACAACCCAAAAGTAATTAAGTCTTACCGGGGAATAACCTTTAAGTAAGGCTAGTCCGTCGGCCAAATATATGTTTCTTATTTATTACCTTACATAAGTCATACTTATAAATAAGCCGAACTAAAAACAACTGAAAACCAATCCAGCTTATTCGGACTACCTGCGGTATAACACCAAACAATCTACTAGACAACTGGCCATTTCTTACCCGTTTCCTGGCTGTGGTTCTCATGGTAGGCATCTTGATTCACTATTGTGTTTTATCAATTTAAGAAAACAAGTATGAGCTATAATGCCCAGCATAGTAATGTACAGTATGAAAATGACTATATGATAAACTTACGTAAAACATCATATATGATAATGTACAGTATGATACACACCTTTTGATAGTTTCCCTTGGTGATACACACCTTTTACGAAAACAATCCTTTGGTGGATTTTATTAACCTGCGAATACCTTAATAGTAAACCCAACACCTAGGCTTGGGTTACGGTATTGCATCATAATTCCAATTGGAAGAATAGGACACTCGTTGGAGCCATCGCATATGATGATCAGTCGTAATACGATAATATTAACCTTTTCTACTAGTAGAAGGACGAAACCTTTGTATCCCGGTTATCACCCTGGCCGCATTCGAGATACGTGTCCCATTTTGGGTATACACATACTTCACAAGTTCCTGAGTACACCGAGTACCTTCGCCTGCGGTACCTTTGGTAGTCCATCCAGCACACATAGTACCAGAGTCTACCCCTCCCTTGTCCTTTTAAAAGAATTCTATCATATCTCAAGAACTCGAACCACATCGAAGTTCCCCAAGCGTTTTGCTTGTTGATAGAAACAACTTATCTCATTAGGGTATATATATATATATACGTACTTTCAAAATTTTCGGGGGAAGTACTAAGGATGTGAGTTGACCGTTGTCAACAGATAATTAAATAATGGGGGGGGGAGTTTCTCTTTGAAACTATATTCAAAATATTAAAATAAGTCGAGATAATATTCTCCGACGATCTGAAATTATTCGAATGATTCCAAAATATCTGAGGGTATTTTAAAGCAGGTTCTATAATTTTTAAATCATAAATAAACCCTTTTTATAAATAACAAATAATTAAATGATAATTGCTAAATAATTAAACCTCGAAGAAGTTTACTTTTTAAAAGAAAATAATATTCCTCAACTAATCTATGTTTAATAACTTAATGAACTTTTAATATTTACTCGAGTCCGAAGTAAATATTTACTGGAGAATACTTCTCCATAATAAATGAATAGTAGATAAATATTTCTTGTCCAAATGGTAAAGTATAGTTAAGGGAATACGATCTTTGGAAATCGTTTTAATAAAAGTTCGAGGTGTTTAATATTTTGTATGTGGACGTTGGATCCCTTTAAAACGTACTACTATGGACTTGTAATCGTCCTATAATATCACCGGAATGATTCCCGGGTTTTTAGCTTGAAATCCCGACCGACTCTCGGTCTTATTATAATACGTCATGCTTATAGCGGAATAAAATATTTCACGATATATATTTATCGTACAACATCGCTACATTATGCGAAAATTCAATAACTACGTATCATGGCAAACATGGTTTTTATGCAATGATAATAAACAATCCTTTCATAACACAACAGTAAATGGAGTTGGGTTCGCAAACTTGCCTGGGCATTTCGAGGTGGAGGATGCTCTAGGTTCCGCTCGGAAATCTATAACCATAACACAATTCATTTTGTTAGGTCCCGTTCTAATTTACGGCGACTCGCACTCATGCGCTACTTATTACACACCCTCTCAACCTATAATACCCTTATTATTCCTTTAAGTCCTTATTCACATTATGGTCGCTTCCTTTTTCAAAGTATCTTAAGTCCATTTTCATTTTCGCCGTCGGCTCCGCTTATGGATTCTACGGTTTCTAATCGCGCGGTCTCGGCTCCGATATTTGTATTAAACTGAAAAATCATTATTTCTACTTGAAATTTTTATGGAAGTTATAAAACTCAATATAATACTCTCTGTAAAATTTTCATGAGTTATGAAATTCTTAAGTCTATTCTTTATATTTTTAAAGTTTGTAATTCGTAGCAGTTTTTGTCGCGTAAATCAATTTTAGTGAAACGGCCATAACGTTTGATCCGTAAATCGGAATCAAGCGATTCAAGAACCTAAACGATCCTTATAACATTTTATATCATAATAAAGGGTTAATTTTCAAGAAACTAGAGTTTACATCCTCCAGACATTCTGCAGAAACTTAAAGTTACGTTTTGTTCATTTTAGTGAGATTACGTTTACGATCAGAGTTTTGTTTACGCCTTAGATCTTTATACTACCACCAAAAATCAACATATCATCATCAACACACTAACTCCTCTCAAGAACATCATGTTCTTGAGGCAACAACAATCAATCTTAAATCTACTTAGTTAAACATCAAGATTTCAACAATATCACTACTAAAACTAGTTTTACAACTACATACTAAAAGGATCTTGAACTTAAATCTTAAATAAAGTTGGGTAAAAGATTTTTACCTTTCTTGAGATCTTGAGATGTGTTCTTGATGATGGTGAAGTCTTGGGAGTGCTTAGTATGGTTTTTTGAACCTAAAACAACCATTTAAATCAAGAAACCAAAGAAGAGTTACTATTCATACTATTCATTCTCAATTTTCTTGACTTTATTTCACCCATCAAAAATTGATAAAAAGAGCTCAAAGATTTATCTTACCTTAGTTTGGTTGTTAGGAAGCTTGAGAATTAATGGGAGGATTTATTCATGGCTAGAGCTTGAAGATTTGATTTTGGTTTCTTGGCTTGAAGAAGAAAAGTCGAATGGAGAGAAGTGGGAGAGAAAGAGAGAGTTTTTGGTGATGCTTCTTGGCTGTTTCTTGGAATGATGCAAGTGATAGCTTGTGATATCTTATATTGATTTTTATTCTCTATTTATATCCTAGTATTTGATTTATGTTGCCAATCTTGGAGACAAATCTAGCTAGCTTGTGGTAAATTACAAGCTAAGCCACTTGCTTATCCCCTTTAGCTCACTATTTTATTAGCCTTTGTTGATCATCCTATCTCTAGCTCACTATTTGATAAAGTAACCATGGTTACTTTCTTACCATGGTTAGTTAGCGCATTACGTTTATTTAAACGTTTGCGCGTTCGCTCGGTCGCTTATATGTTTTCGTAATACTTCCTCGTAAATGGTTCACGACGTAATTCCTTTCATATTTATTCCTTATGGTTTGAATTAACATACTTGGATATAAATCCATAGGGTTTTAAATTTGTAATTATATTGTGATTCCCGTAATCCCCGATGATTCATAAATATCGTCATTTTTCAAAGTTCGTTTTCTTCGAAAACTAATAGCGTTTACATACACTCATTTAGTACATAATATCATCTCCGAAACTCATTTTCTCATGCACTACATAGTGTGGGCTAAAAAGTTTTTCCCCCGTCCGTTAGGGTTACTATTCATTAAATATTTTACAAGTTCTAAAAAATTTGTGTTATTACAGTCGCTGATGTTCAGCCTTCACTTTCTGGCATGTCAAACACTTGCTGACCCACTCCGCTACTTCTCTTTTCATGTTAGGCCACCAATAATATTCCTTAAGGTCACGGTACATCTTTGTACTTCCTGGGTAGATTGAATATCTAGAGTTGTGCCCTTCGTGCAACAGCTCATCCTTTAACTCTTACACATTTGGAATCCAAATTCGGGACACATACCTCATGATCCCTTTCTCGTCCTTTTCGCATCTCACTTCCGCACCGGTCAATGTTCCTCTTTCTTCACTCATCTTCTTTTCCTGATATACTCGTATCTTTTCAGTCAGTTCCGGCACTAACTTAATCTCAAATAATCCTTCCGTTCCCTTACCGGTCATTCTCACGTCAATTTCCATCTTTTCAAATTCTTTAATTAATTCCTCAGATGTCATTATCATCTTGAGTCTTTCCTTCCTACTAAGGATATCAGCCACCACATTGGTTGTACCTGGGTGATACAAAATTTCACAGTCGTAGTCCTTAATTAACTCTAACCACCTCCTCTGTCTCATGTTTAGTTCTTTCTGAGTAAAAATATATTTGAGACTCTTGTGGTCTGTGTAAATTTCGCATTTCTCACCGTACAGGTAGTGCCTCCAAATTTTCAGGGCAAACACTATGGCTGCTAATTCTAGATCGTGCGTTGGGTATATGATCTCATACTCCTTCAATTGCCGAGAGGCATACGCGATAACCTTTCCGTGATGTATAAGCATACATCCTAGTCCTTTATGCGATGCGTCGCTATATATCACAAACTAGGGGTGAGCGCGGTGCGGGCGGTGCGGTTTTTTCCTCAAACCGCAAACTAAACCGCACATGCGGTTTGCTCAAATTTCCAAACCGCAACCGTGCCGCGTACCCTCGAAAACCGCATAAACCACACCACGAAAATGCGGTGCGGTGTGGTGCGGTTCACTGCGGTTTATACTTTACATGTTCAAAAAAATTTAATAAATACAAAACTTAAATTTAATCAAATTTCCAAAAATAGTTTTGATCAATCAGAATTCAACATCTTAGTTCACTAGTATAAATACTTGGATTTTGGTTATCCTAGTGAAGAAATATAAACAAGAGATTGTATAGTCTCTTTTTTATTTTTCAGAAGATCGTATGGTCCATTTGAATTCCTTAATGAATTTAACATATAATTCTAATTCAATAAAGATGCTATGGCCATCTGGTGAAATTCAGTTTAACTAAGAACATAAAATGGTTCTTTATGTTACCCAATAGGAATATAAGTGTATATATATATATAATATATTAAATATTGCGGTGCGGTTTGAACCGCATTTCAGAAATTTAAAACCACAACCCGCATCGCACCGCGCGGTTTATTAAAAATTCAAACTGCAACCGCACCACGAAAATTAAAAACCGCGTTTTGCGGTGTGGTTTGGTGCGGTGCGGGCGGTTTTTGCGGTTTGTGCGGTTTTCTGCTCACCCCTATCACAAACTCTCCCTTTCCATCGGGAAGAGCGAGCACTGATGTTGACACCAGTCTCCTTTTCAGTTCCTGAAAGCTTACCTCACATTTCTATGTCCATACAAACTTTTCAGTTTTCCGGGTAAGTCTAATCAAACCTGAACACTCTATTCATCAAATCCATAAGAACCTGTGGGTATATTGGTTAGCCCAAACAACAAGACTAAGAACTCATAGTGTCCATACCTAGTGCGAAAAGCAGTCTTTGGTATATCCTCAGGTTTGATTTTCAACTGGTGATATCCTGTCCTCAAATCTATTTTGGAAAAGTGTACAACACCCTTGAGTTGGTCGAATAGGTCATCAATCTTAGGAAGAGGGTACCTATTCTTGATAGTCAGCTTATTCAACTCTCGGAAGTCTATGCATAATCTCATATTGTCGTCCTTTTTCTTTACGAACAGTACTGGCGCTCCCCATGGCGATACACTGGGTCTTATCATCCCATTATCTAATAACTCTTGCAGTTAAGAAGCTAGTTCCGTCATCTCAACTGGGGCTAGCCGATAAGGGGCCTTAGATACTAGTGTCGTTCCTGGTGCTAATTCTATAGCGAATTCTATTTCTCTGTCGGGTGGCAACCCTGGTAAGTTCTCTGGAAACACATCCTCGAATTCATTCACTATCGGTAGGTCCTGTATGTTAGGAACTTTTTTCTTAGTATCCATCACAAAAGCTAAATAGGTCTCGTTACCTTTATTTAACAATCTTTTTGCCTGTATCATGGTCAGAAATTTATGGGTCTGTCATCGACCTCTAAACACTACTTCTTTTCCATTTTGTACTCTTATTTTCAACCTCTTCTGCTCACAATCTATTTGCGCTCTATTATTGGATAACCAATCCATTCCTAAGATTATATCGAATTCTCCTAACGCAAATGGGATTAGGTCAACCTCGAAGACCTTCCCTTCTAATTTCAACTTGCATTTGGGGTGTACTTGATTCACAGGAATTATTTCTGTGTTTGCTATTTCCACTTGTAATACCTCACGTAAGGGTACGACGTTAAGTTTTAACTTTTTATCAAAATCTTGAGATATAAATGACTTGGTCGCTCCAGAATCAAATAGGACATTTGCATGTTCAGAATTTAACAGAAGGGTACCTTCTATTACGTCAGTGTTCCGGATAGCGTCCTTAATGGTCATGTTGAAGGTCCTAGCAGCTGGGGGCCGGTTGGATGCAGCTCTGCTCATCCCTGAGGCTGGGGGCTTCAATTTCAGGCAATCTTTCCTCATGTGTCCTACTTTCCAACATTGGAAACATGTGACGCTGGGTTGGTTGCAGTTGTTGGCAAGGTGTCCGGTTTGGTCATACTTATAGCATTTCTGAGGGGCTCTCGCCTGGTTGCACACTCCAAGGTGTCTCCTCCTACAGGTTTGACACTCCGGTATTGAGGCGCGGGGTTAGCTATGAAATGTTGCCCTAGATTGTCTGCCGCCCTGGCCAAGACTCTCACTTGGGGCCTTTCTGAATCCGGGGCCTCGCGCAAGTTAGGACACCACTCCCCTGACGAACCTGCTTGGAAGGCTCCTGTTCCCGTTTCCTCCTCCTTGGCTTCCTATCTTCCTTTTCCTATTTTCGTTTTACTTCAAACTTTGTTCACTGCCGGCTTCAACGATCACGAACTCAGGTACAAATCGTGACAGCTCAGTAAACTTGGCCTCATACTCTGCCACAATCATCTTATCTTGTTTCAACTCTAGAAACTTAATCTCCATCTGAGTTTCCATAAACCTAGGGAAATACTTGTCTAAGAACAGTCGGGTAAATCTATCCCATGGAATCACAGCATCAGTCTCGAGGTTTCATTTGGACTCCCACCAGCATGTAAGAAGCAAAAATCGTCTTGTGTCGTGCTTCCACACCTAGTATCTCGAAGGACTTTTCTATTTCCTTGAGCCAGGCCCGTGTTTCAACGGGGTCGGAAGATCCTAGAAACTCTGGGGGTTTGAGGGATTAGAACGCCCTGAAGGCAGTGGCCGCTGTTTGTTGGGCAACATGCGGCTGTGGTGGAATGGGCTGCTAGTTCAGATTTTCCCTTAAAAGTTCCATAAACTCATTCACGGGGTTCCCTCCCTGATGGGTATCCTCAGCCTCTTCTTCTACATATTCTTCCTCATCATATTCATTATAGTCAAGGTCTTCTTCGCTTTCTTCATTCACTACGGGGTCTGGTCCATTCCGTTGTTGGTTAACAGATTCTGCGGGATATGCCCTGGTTCCTCTTCTACGGGGTGGCATTGTTCTGATAATGAAAATTTGTCAATATAGTTGCAAAAATTTTACCATTGGATTAATTTATTCATATGTAAGCATGTTATTTATTATCTAGCATGTTTTTATCGAGTGCAATAATATGGAAATCAATTTCTTAATAATTGCTAGATATATCCCAAAGGTTCTCCCAATTATAAACAACTTATCCGAGTTCATACATGACCTGATTAGAATACATCATTACTTGTCCTAAATACTGAAATGCAAATATATAAACCGTGTACCCTGAAGGGCTAAGAACGCTATCTACTACTAGCTATCCTATCAAAATTGGTGACAAGTCACCCAGCCTTCTTCAAGGTCCATAAATAGTCACTAGTCCCTCAGTCACTGTCACTGCGCGTGAGGTCTCGCACCCTCCTCATCGCTCCTGCCAACATCAGCTCTACGTCAACTACCGGGATGTATCCTCCCACCGCCGTCATCCTCATCTGAACCAGGGTACGGAGCTCGATCCCATCGATCTCCCTACGGGTTATGGTCGGGGAATCAGCTCTGAAGTCCCCTGGATATCCTAGTCTGATAGCTCTCTCAGCTGTCAGCGCCTATCATAGCTCTATGATGCGGGAAGATGCAACGGTGAGCTCAGTGTTAAGCTGAGCCACTATCCAGTCATGTACAGCTACATGTATGGTCGCCGAGGGTGGTATAGGTGAGTCTGGTTCGCTAGAGGATATGTCATAAGCCTCATAGGTCTATGCATCCATCCCATCCTCATCGTTATCATTAGTATAAGGTAAAGGACTCTGCATCCCTGGGTGTGGTGTAGGAGAGCGAACAGTCGGGAGAGGGTACATCTCTATATCCCTCCAGCCTAAGCTGTAACACCCCCAGATCCGGGGTCAGGGATCCAGGTCGTCACGGTCTTTCTTTCCACAATATCACTTAACTGAATTAATAATAAATAACCTCATGCTGTGACCCCACACTAACACACCACAACCCGTTATAGTCTCAGAGATGAAATTGAAATAAGTACAAGTCTTTGAATACACAATTTAAAAGTTATTACAACCCAAAATGATTACTTGATAAGTTTACAATTAATTGCCATTATCTGCCACAAGTTATAATTATACATAATTGATTCCCAAAAGTAGAAGGTCTGATCTACAGATAGATCTACCTCTGCAGCTATAGCAGCTATGATCCCAACGGGAAGGCGCGGAGCGCTTCCCACGCTCTTGCGCTGGGTCTGCTTGAGTCTGGCCATCTTTCCTAACTGTTGTTGTGTGATGAAGAAATAAAGCAAGAGTGAGCATTACAGCTCGCAAGATAATATATAGTGTAAACAATAATGCAAGTATCTAAATGGATAACTTACTAAATCCTTTATCAAGTGTAAGATAATTACTTACTGGATATAAGCAAAAATAAGGGATGAAGTTACCAAATACTTCACTATACTTATATCATTTATAAAGCTACTTGAACTACCACTGTTCAAAGTATAATGAGCTTTCAACAGTTCATCACATAGATGAGACTACAAGACAAGATTTGAATAGATTAAATCTTTGAAGTATTATTGAATGAAATGAAGTTATGATATACTTCATTAAGTCCCGATATATATATATATCCACATATATATCTCTTTATACATTTCCTGAAAACCTCTGTCAAGTAAAGTATGAACAGAGTTTGTAACATCCAATGAATTTTTGGAAAGGAAAAGAATTGTGGCATAAACCCGGTATCTTGCTGATCAGGAAAAGGTACCAATAAGTAACCTTTTCTACTAGTAGATGGACGAATTCCCCACTGGTCATCACCCTGGTCGCAATAGGTCCTTATGCTGGACTGCCACACAGCCACTGAGCCCATGTTGCTTATGCCGACTCGATAGATGGACTTACTTCCCGAACGTTGGGTAAGTAATCAATTCATTTACCAAAACAGCAACCTTGTTGCGAATATAAAATACACCACAGAGCCAGATCCCTCCGGTTTTGAGCGAGTATTTAAATCCCCTTTAAAAGGAAGATCTTAAATATATAAAAAAATGAGTTTTGGGATCCGCTCTAACTTTTTAAAATCATTTCAATGACTCGAAAACACTTTAAAGAGTGTTTGGAGTAATGTTGATTTAATAAAGTATATCAGTCCCAATATATTAGAAAATATCTGAATATTATTATTTAAATAACATTCCCATAAAAGATAATCTTTATAAAAATAATTGAAGTAGAAGTTGTAAAACTTATACTTGAAATGAATAGTAAATAACCAAAGATATACTTATACGAAAGTAATATCTTTATTTGAATAATCAAAAGTAAGTTTGATTATCGACACATTATTCTTTAATAAAATAAAGAATATTATTCGGTAAATAATCGGAGTCATAGGTCCTCAAATGAATATTCAAATAATATTCATTAAATAATATAAACTGAGTCATAAGTCCTCGAATGAATATTCAAGTAATATTCATTAAATAATATAAACTGAGTCATAAGTCCTCGAATGAATATTCAAGTAATATTCATTAAATAATATAAACTGAGTCATAAGTCCTCGAATGAATATTCAAGTAATATTCATTAAATAATATAAACTTATCGAATAAACCTTATTCGATTAATAGTTTTGAAAACTATATCAATATATATATATATATAAATATATATATTATATATTCGGGAACATCTACTCCCGGTTTTAGAAAAGGGTTCACCTTTGGGTCCCCTATCCTCAGGGTATACGCAACTACTGCTTATCTCTAGCATAGGTATTATGCAACTATAAACATTTGAACCAACAGATATATATCAAGATTACGAAACTGACATGCATATATACCATATCACATGCTCCAATATATCGCAAGAATTTGCTAATAACAATCATGCATCTATCACAAGATAATGCATATACACATATACATCACAATAACAGTTATACGGGTAGAAAACTTGCCTGAGCGACTGGGGGTTACAAATGGCTTGGGACGAGTCTGGTAACCTATAAACAACATATAAGTTGGAATTAAACCAAAGTCACTTATAAATCTATACTTTAACCAATTTAGACTCTAACGCTCGCTTTGCGCTTACTGATTCTCTTAAATCGCTCGAGTACCCTCGGCTCCACCATTTTTAATAAATTAACCATTACGAGTTTTAAGGCAATTATTTCGCGAGTGTCTTACCAACTTCCTATTACACTTTACACAAATGTTTCATACTCCAATTAGTCCTTCAAGGTCTTTAACCTATGTTTCAAAGTAAGGCGAGGGGTAATGGTTCGTTCGCGAAACGTCGTTACTTAAAATAGTCGTTTCCCCTAAACCGTACATCGGAATCAAACGAACCACATATCAAAACGAAGCTCATAACATGAACTATCTAATCATGGCAATGGTAAATACCTAGAAGTGAGTTCACGGGTCCTAATGTTAAGAGCAAAAACAGTCTAAAGTAAATCGGACATTACAACGGCTATGGTTACGCGATTACCAATTTTATTCTACTCCAAACCAACCCACAATCAACCCACAATCATAACCCAAACAAAACTCCATCCATACTTCACCATAACAGCCCCAAAAACTCAACATTATTAATTTATACTATTCTCAAACATGAATTTAAACTATACTTAAGTTCATTAATCAATACTCCAAGAATTACAACTCCAAAACATTACAACACCAACTATCCTCTACATTCACAAAAAAACAAGCCTCTCATGAACTATAACAACATAACTAAACCAAATACTCAAGTAAAGTTAGGTTTTGGAGGGGTTATACCTTCCTTGGAGAGTGGAGAATCAAGTAACTAGCTTGGAATCACCCTTAAAAGTCCTTATCCAAGCTTAATCTGAACAAAAACTCAAGAACAAAAATTTTAGTTCTTGAAAAACACTATTCACCATCTTCTTCCATGATTTTTAGGAAGAGATTGTGAATGATTTAGGAGCTCAAACTTATAGGATAGCTATATCTATGCATAAGGAGTCTTGGATAATTACCTTGCTAATTAACAAAGCTTGGAACTAAGATTTTGAATTTCTTGCTTTGAAGAAGAAGAAAAAGCCGAGAGCTTTTTGGATGAAGAAATGAAATAATTTTGTGTTTTGGTGAAATGATTTGTTGGTTGGTTGATTTTGATTTGTTTTGTTTTGTTTTCTTAGCTTTTACCATGGTAACTTTTGTGTGGTTCTAATTCAACCAACAACACACTTGCTTTGGTCATGCTTATGTCACCATGTGATGTCACCCTCCCACCTTTGTCCTCTTCTCATTGGTTTGATGACATCATCCCCACTAATCTCTTTGATTAGCTTCTAATTACTTGGCTAATGACCGCTGATCTGTTATACGGTTCGCTTAACTTTCGTTTTCGTTTATCGTTTGAGGGATCATACCCGGGATCTTATTACTTGGGTTCCCTTAACCTTTCTCAATACATTATATTCCTTTTATGATCCTCTCTTACAATCCTTGAATTTAAATCCTTTTTATCCTGTTACCTTATACTCAATTCTTTCGATATCTGGTGGATTTTCAGGAAAAATCAAAGTGTTCGGATTTGGATTCTGACGATCTTTACATACACTTATTTATCATAAAGAGTACTATTACGATCTCAGAATAACAATAAAAGAACCCCTACATAGTGTGCCATGAAAAGTTTTCTTATTCAGCAATATCAACAAAAACACTATTCATAAGGGTTACACAAAAAAAAAGTTCAAAATTTTGGGGTTATTACAGTCTCCCCTCCTTAAAAGGATTCCGTCCCGGAATCAAATAGAAAACAAATGGGGGTACTTTTCTAGCATTGCACTCTCAAGCTCCCAAGTTGATTCTTCCACATTATGATTCTGCCATAACACTCTGACTAGCTTGATCACTTTGTTCCGAAGCACCTGCTCTTTCTTATCCATAATCTTTACTGGTTTATCCACGTAAGTCAGATCTGGTTGCATATCCCCATGCTCGTACTCCACTATGTGTCTAGCATCCCGATGATACTTCCTTAGCATTGACACATGGAACACATTATGCACTTGTTGTAGGTTCGGGGGTAAGGCTAGCTCGTAAGCCAACTTCCCAATCCGTCTTAGTATCTCAAAAGGTCCAATGTATCTTGGGCTTAGTTTTCCTTTCTTTCCGAATCTCGTTAACCCTTTCCAAGGGGATACTTTTAGTAGTACTAAGTCCCCTACTCCATACTCCTTGTCCTTTCGGGCTAGGTCTGCATATTTCTTCTGTCTGTCTTGGGCTGCTACCAGCCGTCCTCTGATGAGATCCACTATGTCTTTGGTCCTTTGGACCACTTCAGATCCGAGCATCTTCCGCTCTCCTACTTCATCCCAGTATAAGGGAGATCGACACCTTCTTCTGTACAGGGCCTCATAAGGCGGTATTCCGATGCTAGCATGAAAGCTATTGTTATAAGAAAACTCGATCAACGGCAAGTGATCATCCCAACTTCCTTTAAAGTCTATTGCACAGACTCTCAACATATCCTCTAGTGTCTGGATGGTACTTTCACTCTGCCCATCCGTCTGGGGATGGTACGCGGTACTCATATTTAACTTGGTCCCCGCACATTCTTGAAAGCTCCTCCAAAATCTGGAGTTGAACCTGGGGTCTCGGTCTGAGACAATGGACGCTGGGACTCCATGTCGCGTCACTATTTCCTTAAGCTAAATGTCCACCAGTCTATTGACTGTGTATCTCTCATTGATAGGAATGAAATGAGCTGACTTTGTCAGTCGGTCTATAATCACCCATATGGCATCATGGTTGGCTTTCGTCCTTGGTAAACTGACAACAAAATCCATGGCTATCTGTTCCCATTTCCATTCGGGAATCTCCAGAGGTCGTAAAAGTCCACTGGGTCTCTGGTGCTCTGCCTTTACTCTTTGGCAAGTCAAACATTTATTTACCCATTCTGCTACGTCCCTCTTCATGTTGGGACACCAGTAATATTCCTTCAAATCCCTATACATCTTGGTGCTTCCCGGGTGAATGGAATACCTTGAACTATGGCTTTCATCCAAATCTCATCTTTAAGCTCTTGAACGTTCGGAACCCAAATCCGGTAGGAGTACCTCATTATCCCGTTATCATCTTTCTCAGTATGGATCTCTTCTCCAGTCATTAACTCTCTGCCCTCATTCATTATTTTCTCTTGGCACAATCTGATCTTTTCCAATAACTCTGGCTGCATCGAGATCTCAAACAACTTTTCAGTTCCGGTTCCGGTTACCTTTACTTCTATTTCCATTCTCTCGAAATCCTTTATCAATTCTTCCGAAGTCATTATCATTCTGATTCTTTCCTTCCTACTAAGGGCATCAGCCACCACATTGGCTTTCCCCGGATGATAGAGAATCTCACAATCATAGTCCTTGATTAGCTCTAACCATCTCCTCTGGCTCATGTTGAGCTCTTTCTGCGTAAATATGTACTTGAGGCTCTTATGGTCTGTGAAAATCTTGCACTTCTCTCCATACAAGTAGTGCCTCCAAATTTTTAGGGCAAAAACTATTGCCGCGAGCTCAAGGTCATGAGTAGGATATCTAATCTCGTATTCCTTCAGTTGTCTCGACGCATACGCAATCACCTTACCGTGCTGCATAAGCACACACCCTAATCCTTTGTGCGACGCGTCCTTATATATCACAAAATCTCCTTTTCCGTCGGGCAATGCCAACACCAGGGCCGTTACCAACCTTTTCTTTAATTCCTGAAAACTGTTCTCGCATTTCTCCGTCCATTCAAACTTCTCTGTCTTACGAGTAAGTCGTGTCAAAGGGGCTGCGATCTTCACAAAGTCCTGTACAAATCTACGATAGTAGCCGGCCAATCCTATGAAACTCCTTACCTCTGTGGGTGTGGTTGGCCTTTCCCAATTTGAGACCGCCTCTATCTTGGAGGGGTCGACCAATACTCCTTCTTTATTGATCACATATCCTAAAAACTGTACTTCATTCTGCCAGAATTCACACTTCGAGAATTCGGCATATAATTGTTCCTCTCTGAGTATTCCTAGAGCTATCCTCAAATGCTCTGCATGTTCTGCCTCAGTCCTTGAGTAGATTAAAATATCATCGATAAAAACTATCACACACTTGTCCAAGTACTTCTTAAATAATTTGTTCATTAAATCCATGAAAGCCGCTGGGGCGTTGGTTAATCCAAAGGACATTACCAAAAACTCATAGTGCCCATGCCTGGTACGGAACGCTGTCTTGGGAATATCTTCGGGTTTAATCTTTAGTTGGTGATATCCAGTTCTCAGGTCAATCTTGGAAAAATAAACAGCATCCTTTAGCTGGTCGAACAGATCGTCTATTCTAGGTAACGGGTACCTGTTCTTTATGGTTAGCTTGTTCAACTCTCGATAGTCGATGCACAGCCTCATGCTCCCATCCTTCTTCTTAACAAATAACAATGGTGCTCCCCACGTAGACACACTGGGTCTTATCATACCCTTATCCAAAAGTTCCTGTAATTGGGTAGCTAATTCCTTCATTTCTAATGGGGCTAACCGGTAAGGTGCTTTTGAAACTGGCGCCGTCCCTGGGGCTAGCTCAATAGCAAATTCAATCACTCTATCGGGTGGTATTCCCGGAAGGTCTTGTGGGAATACGTCTTCAAATTCGTTGACTACCGGAATATCTTGTAAATTGGGCACCTCCTTCTGCGTGTCCACCACATAGGCTAGGTAAGCCTCATTTCCTTTTCGTAGCATCCTTTTGGCCTGGGCCATAGTCAAAAATTTATGCATCTGCCTCTTTCCTCTAAATATAACTTCTTTCTTTCCTGGGATATTTAACTAAAATTTCTTCCCCTTACAGTCTATCTGAGCATCATTGCTAGATAGCCAGTCCATTCCCAAAATTACATCAAACTCCCCTAATTTAAAAGGAATCAGATCAACACAAAAAGATTGCTCCCCTATGCCTAACTCACAGGCGGGGTGAATCTGGTTAACAGGAATAATTTCATGATTGGCTATTTCTACTTATAAGGGTTATATCAAGGGTTCAGCCTTAAGTCTTAACTTACACGCAAGGTCCTTTGATATAAAAGATTTAGTTGCTCCCGAATTAAATAAAATGTTTGCACTGACTGAATTTAGAGAAAGGGTACCTGCTATCACATCTGAGTCTTTCATAGCATCCTGGACTGTCATGTTGAAAGTCCTCGCAGTAGGTGGCTTATTGGAGGCAGCCCTGCTGGCTCCTGAAGCTGTTGGTTTGTTCATTGGGCATTCCCTCTTCCAATGACCCGGGCGTCCACACTGATGACAAGTGGTGGTTGGAATGACAGCAGGGGTTGATGAAGGGCACTTAGTTGAATAGTGACCCTCTCGACCGCACTTAAAGCAGGTTACTGGCTTTCCTTTACACTCCCCAGTATGCATCCTTCCACAAGTGTTTTAGGCTAGCAATGGGGGTCGAGACTGGTTGGAATAGGACATTCTTGACTTCTGGCCGCTCTGGCTCACATTCACGCTCATTGGCCGCTTAAACCCAGTGTTCCGTCCCGGTAGGGACACTGCTCCTCGATTAACTCTAGTTGGGAAACTCGTTCTTGCGGAACCTCCACCCATGCTCATACTTTTCCTCTTTATTCCCTTCTTCTCTCTTTCCTTTTGCATCTGTTCACTTCCGGCTTCTACAATTGTTGCCTTTTGCACCAGAGTGGCATAATCAGTAATCTCAAGGATTGTCACACTATTCTGAATCCACGGTTTCAGTCCCTACTGAAACCTCCTAGGTTTCTTTTCCTCAGTGCTCACAAACTCCGGCACGAACCTTGATAACTCAGTAAATTTTTCTTCGTACTCTACTATAGATAAGTTAATCTGCTTTAGCTCCAAGAACTTGAGCTCCATCTGGTTCTCCATAAACCTCGGGAAATACTTTCCCAAAAACAACTGACTGAACCTCTCCCAGGTTATAATAGCATCTGTCTCCATGTTTTTCTTGGCCTCCCACGAGTAGTTGGCCTCTCCTTTCAGAAGGTAGGTAGCAAATACAGTCTTCTGTGCGTCATCGGTACTCAGAATCTCAAAGGATTTCTCTATTTCCTTTAACCATGCCCTTGCCTCAACTGGGTCGGCTGATCCGTGGATCTCAGGGGGCTTAAGGGACTTGAAAGACCTGAAAGAGTTTGCCACATCATTGTTATTTCCTTGAGGAGGTGGGTTGGGTTGACGTTCCAAGTTCTGCCTTAGTAGTTGCATGAACTGTCCTATGGGATCCATGCCCGGGTTTGGTACTGGTTGCTCAACCTCAGTTTCTCCTTCTTCAGCCTCTATCTCAAATCCCTCAACATCATATGTTTCATCATCCTCTTCATACAAGGAGTCATCCTGTTCAACATAATCCTCATCTTCCTCTTCACTGTGTTCTTGGTTCCTATCGTCCTGGTTATGGCTTCCCTGGTCCTCAGATCTAGGGTTCGCCCTAGTTCCAATCTTTCTTGGCGGCATGATATTGATAAAAAAATTGGGAAAAAACAATGTTAGGTCACAATCATACACAACATTGTGCCTTGCACAGTTTCTATATTGGGGAGAATGTATCTCGTAATTCTATTATATTATGATAGTTCTAATAAGAAGTACAGTAATAATAATGATAAAAACAGTGATCTCGTCACTAAGGAACTGAACTGAAAGGAAACAAATATATACATAATGCGAGAAATACATAGTTTGATCTGGTCAAAAGTACAACAGTGCTATAGCCATCTGTCCCAAAAGTGATACACAATAGTCTATCTGTCTAGTCAGAAAAAGGGATGCTATATACAAGTCAACTATCCCGGAAAATTGGCTCTTACTAAGGCCTCGACTAACTTGACAACTAGACTATCCCATCGTCAGTCCTGAATCATACACCGGAGGGGGTCTGCTCCCATACCCTTTCCATCGCATGACGAAAGATATAGTCGGCCTGCCGCCTGGAGATCCTACCATGCCTGTCCCCCTGGAGCGATCTGAGTCTCGCTCGGGACGTGAGCTCTATCCCCGTCAGCTCCCTCCTCAAGGATCGGGGTATAGCAGCCCTAGTCTCATAAGCTCGGGTACGCCTACCCGCCCTCTCCGTATGCAACTCCCTCCTGACCTCATCCAGCCGGGCCTCAACAACAGCCATTTGGGTCCTCAGTACATCCTGAACATAGCCGTGGGCTAACAAAGACTGCCTATGGGCAGGGTCGAGAGGTGGTGAATCCGGAGCCACTGGGGGTGCCTCCTCGGTCTGCCTAGGCTCGGAAGTATGGGTCTCTGAGCTGTCATCATAGGGGATACAAGATAGTGGTGGAGGGGTAGGAGCTCTGACCACAGGGAGTGTGGGTAAAGGGGTACCAGTGTACACTACCATAGCTCTGACACGCTCCTCAGCTACTGGGACCTCATCCGGGTCCTCCTCATCTGAAATAGCAATGACCTCTGTTTCTGACTCCTCTGAGGGGTCCTCCTCATCCTCCTCCATCTCAGGCTCCTCCTCATCCTCGACATCTAGCAGTGCCTCATCATGCTCACGCTCGAACATCTCAGGGTCCTCTATCTCATGTGCCTACACATTAAACGAGCTAAGTTACTATCATGATACTTATAAGGGTTCCCGTAAGGGTTTTAACTGTCAGCGCTACTTTAAGTAGTCCGACCATGAACTTGGCAAGAGTTCTTATTATCTTTGCGAATTTATTATTATATCCTCGCATCATCTCTGAGGTTTATAACGCTTGGCTCTGATACCATTTCTGTAACACCCCCAGATCCGGGGTCAGGGATCCGGGTCATCACAGTCTTTCTTTCCACAATATCACTTAACTGAATTAATAATAAATAACCTCATGTTGTGACCCCACACTACCACACCACAACCCGTTATAGTCTCAGAGATGAAATTGAAATAAGTACAAGTCTCTGAATCCACAATTTAAAAGTTATTACAACCCAAAATGATTACATGATAAGTTTACAATTAATTGCCATTATCTGCCACAAGTTATAATTATACATAATTGATTCCCAAAAGTAGAAGGTATGATCTACAGATAGATCTACCTCTGCAGCTATAGCAACTATGATCTCAACGGGAAGGCGCGGGGCGCTTCCCACGCTCTTGCGCTGGGTCTGCTTGAGTCTGGCCATCTTTCCTAACTGTTGTTGTGTGATGAAGAAATAAAGCAAGAGTGAGCATTACAGCTCACAAGATAATATATAGTGTAAACAATAATGCAAGTATCTAAATGGATAACTTACTAAATCCTTTATCAAGTGTAAGATAATTACTTACTGGATATAAGCAAAAACAAGGGATGAAGTTACCAAATACTTCACTGTACTTATATCATTTATAAAGCTACTTGAACTACCACTGTTGAAAGTATAATGAGCTTTCAACAGTTCATCACATAGATGAGACTACAAGACAAGATTTGAATAGATTAAATATTAGAAGTATTATTGAATGAAATGAAGTTATGATATACTTCATTAAGTCCCGATATATATATATCCACATATATATCTCTTTATACATTTCCTGAAAACCTCTGTCATGTAAAGTATGAACAGAGTTTGTAACATCCAATGAATTTTTGGAAAGGAAAAGAATTGTGGCATAAACCCGGTATCTTGCTGATCAGGAAAAGATACCAATAAGTAACCTTTTCTACTAGTAGATGGACGAATTCCTCACTGGTCATCACCATGGTCGCAATAGGACCTTATGCTGGACTGCCACTCAGCCACTTACGCATTTGATGGACTCCCACTGAGCCACTTACACTTTCATGGACGCCCACTGAGCCCATGTTGCTTATGCCGACTCGATAGATGGACTTACTTCCCGAACGTTGGGTAAGTAATCAATTCATTTACCAAAACAGCAACCTTGTTGCGAATATAAAATACACCACAGAGCCGGATCCCTCCGGTTTTGAGCGAGTATTTAAATCCCCTTTAAAAGGAAGATCTTAAATATATAAAAAAATGAGTTTTGGGATCCGCTCTAACTTTTAAAAATCATTTCAAAGACTCGAAAACACTTTAAAGAGTGTTTGAAGTAATTCTGATTTAATAAAGTAAATCAGTCCCAATATATTAGAAAATATCTGAATATTATTATTTAAATAACATTCCCATAAAGAATAATCTTTATAAAAATAATTGAAGTAGAAGTTGTAAAACTGATACTTGAAATGAATAGTAAATAACCAAAGATATACTTATACGAAAGTAATATCTTTATTTGAATAATCAAAAGTAAGTTTGATTATCGACACAGTATTCTTTAATAAAATAAAGAATATTATTCAGTAAATAATCGGAGTCATATGTCCTCAAATGAATATTCAAATAATATGCATTAAATGATATAAACTGAGTCATAAGTCCTCGAATGAATATTCAAGTAATATTCATTAAAAAATATAAACTGAGTCATAAGTCCTCGAATGAATATTCAAGTAATATTCATTAAATAATATAAACTGAGTCATAAGTCCTCGAATGAATATTCAAGTAATATTCAATAAATAATATAGACTTATCAAATAAACCTTATTCGATTAATAGTTTTGAAAACTATATCAATATATTTATATATATATCATATATTCGGGAACATCTACTCCCGGTTTTAGAAAAGGGTTCACCTTTGGGTCCCCTATCCTCAGGGTATACGCAACTACTGCTTATCTCTAGCATAGGTATTATGCAACTATAAGCATTTGAACCAACAGATATATATTAAGATTATGAAACAGACATGCATATATACCATATCACATGCTCCAATATATCGCAAGAATTTGCTAATAACAACCATGCATCTATCACAAGATAATGCATATACACATATACATCACAACAACAGTTATACGGGTAGAAAACTTGCCTGAGCGACTGGGGGTTACAAATGGCTTGGGACGAGTCTGGTAACCTATAAACAACATATAAGTTGGAATTAAACCAAAGTCACTTATAAATCTATACTTTAACCAATTTAGACTCTAACGCTCGCTTTGCGCTTAATGATTCTCTTAAGTCGCTCGAGTACCCTCGGCTCCACCATTTTTAATAAATTAACCATTACGAGTTTTAAGGCGATTCTTTCGCGAGTGTCTTACCAACTGCCTATTACACTTTACACAAATGTTTCATACTCCAATTAGTCATTCAAGGTCTTTAACCTATGTTTCAAAGTAAGGCGAGGGGTAATGGTTCATTCGCGAAACGCCATTACTTAAAACGGTCGTTTCTCCTAAACCGTACATCGGAACCAAACGAACCACATATCAAAATGAAGCTCGTAACATGAACTATCTAAGGATGGCAATGGTCAATACCTAGCAGTGAGTTCACGGGTCCTAATGTTAAGAGCAAAAACAGTCTAAAGTAAATCGGACATTACAACGGCTATGTTTACGCGATTACCAATTTTATTCTACTCCAAACCTACCCACAATCAACCCACAATCACAACCCAATCAAAACTCCATCCATACTTCACCATAACAGCCCCAAAAACTCAAAATTATCAATTTATACTATTCTCAAACATGAATTTAAACTATACTTAAGTTCATTAATCAATACTCCAAGAATTACAACCCCAAAACATTACAACAACAACTATCCTCTACATTCACAACAAACAAGCCTCTCATGAACTATAACAACATAACTAAACCTAATACTCAAGTAAATTTAGGGTTTGGAGGGGTTATACCTTCCTTGGAGAGTGGAGAATCAAGTAACTAGCTTGGAATCACCCTTAAAAGTCCTTATCCAAGCTTAATCTAAACAAAAACTCAAGAACAAAAATTTTAGTTCTTGAAAAACACTATTCATCATCTTCTTCCATGATTTTTAGGAAGATATTGTGAATGATTTAGGAGCTCAAACTTATAGGATAGCTATATCTATGCATAAGGAGTCTTGGATAATTACCTTGCTAATTAACAAAGCTTGGAACTAAGATTTTGAATTTCTTGCTTTGAAGAAGAAGAAAAAGCGAGAGCTTTTTGGATGAAGAAATGAAATAATTTTGTGTTTTGGTGAAATGATTTGTTGGTTGGTTGATTTTGATTTGTTTTGTTTTGTTTTCTTACCTTTTACCATGGTAACTTTTGTGTGGTTCTAATTTAACCAACAACACACTTGCTTTGGTCATGCTTATGTCACCATGTGATGTCACCCTCCCACCTTTGTCCTCTTCTCATTGGTTTGATGACATCATCCCCACTAATCTCTTTGATTAGCTTCTAATTACTTGGCTAATGACCGCTGATCTGTTATACGGTTCGCTTAACTTTCGTTTTCGTTTATCGTTTGAGGGATCATACCCGGGATCTTATTACTTGGGTTCCCTTAACCTTTCTCAATACATTATATTCCTTTTATGATCCTCTCTTACAATCCTTGAATTTAAATCCTTTTTATCCTGTTACCTTATACTCAATTCTTTCGATATCTGGTGGATTTTTGGGAAAAATCAAAGTGTTCGAATTCTGACGATCTTTACATACACTTATTTATCATAAAGAGTACTATTACGATCTCAGAATAACAATAAAAGAAACCCTACATAGTGTGGCATAAAAAGTTTTCTTATTCAGAAATATCAACAAAAACACTATTCATAAGGGTTACAAAAAAAAAGTTCAACTTTTTGGGGTTATTACATAAGCCATCTCCCTGGGGCATCTCAACGTCATCAGCTATGGGGATAGGAAGGTTAGTCTCCTCCTTCGTGGCATCCTCAGTAGTGTCACCATCCGAGTCATCAATGGGTGGGTCCTCCAGCTTAGGAGTAGGGTCACGCTCAGGGGCCATAACATCATCAACAAGGTCAACTTCCCCCATAGGCTCCACTGGTACCTGATACAATAGGCAAGGTGTTACTGACTTAGAGTCAGAATTCCCTTGAGGGTAAAACTGCCAAGACTACCCATGTAGCCTGACGACGAACTCGACTTGAGCTCTGATTGATTATTTATTATTCTTATGTCTACGTATTTTAAATCCTATCATTTCCAAGATTTGATAACATAAGGCTCTGATACCATTTCCAAGATTTAATCGTTAAATAATTAAACCTCGAATAATTATACTTTAAAAGAATATTTGAAATAATATTCCTCAACTAATTTATGTTTAAGTAATTTAATAATCTTTAATATTTAATCGAGTCTGAAATAAATATTCACTAGAGAATACTTCTCCCATAATAAATGAATAGTAAATAAATATTTATTATTGGAACGATAAAGTATAGTCGAGGGAATACGATCTTTGCAAAATCGTTTTAATAAAAGTTCTAGGTGTTTAATATTTTGTAAGTGGACGTAGAGTCCTTTAAAACGTACTACTATGGACTTTTAATTGTCCTATAATATCACTGGAATGATTCCCAAATTTTTATTTTAAAATCCCGACCGACTCTTGGTCTTATAATTACACGTCACGCTTATAGCGGAGTTAAACATTTTACGATATATGCTTATCGTACAACATCACTACATTATGTGAAAACTCAATTACTAAGTATCATGGTAAGCATGGTATCTATGCAATGATAATAAAATAATACTTTCAGAACACAACAGTAAATGGAGTTGGGTTCGTAAACTTGCCTGGGTATCTCGAGGTGGAAGATGCTCTAGGTTCCGCTCGGAAATCTATAATCATAAACACAATTTGTTTTGTTAGGTCCCGTTCTAATTCACGGCGACTCGCACTCATGCGCTACTTATTATGCACCCTCTCAACTTCTATTACACTTATCATTTCTTTAACTCCTTATTCACATTATGGTCACTTCCTTTTTCAAAGCATCTTAAGTCCGTTTTCATTTTCATCGTCGGCTCCGCTTATGGATTCTACGGTTTTCTAATTGCGCGGTCTCGGCTCCGATATTTTTATAAAATTGAAAAATTATTATTTTCTCTTGAAATATTTATGGAAGTTAATAAACTCAATATACTACGCTCTGTAAAAAGTTCATGATTTATGAACATTTTTAAGTCGATCCTTTTTATTTTCAAAGTTCGTAATTCGTAGCAGTTTTTATCGCGTAAATCACTTTTAGTAAAATGGCCATAACTTTTGATCCGTAAATCGTAATCAAGCGATTCAAGCGCTAAACGACCTTATAACATTTTCTATCATAATCAAGTGTTATGTTTCAAGAAACTACAGTTTACATCTTCAGGACTTTCCGCAGAAATTTAAAGTTACGTTTTGTTCGTTTTAGCGAGATTACGGTTACGATCGGAGTTTCATTTATGTCTTAAATCTTTATACTACCACCAACAATCAACATATCATCATCACCACACTAACTCCTCTCAAGAACATCATGTTCTTGAGGCAACAACAATCAACCTTAAATCTACTTAGCTAAACATCAAGATTACAACAATACTTCCACCAAAACTAGGTTTACAACTATGTTCTAAAAGAATCTTGAACTTAAATCTTAAGTAAGGATGGGTCAAAGATTTATACCTTTATTGAGAGATTAAGATGTGTTATTGATGATGGTGAAGTCTTGGGAGTGCTTAGTAGGGTTTTTGTAACCTAAAACAACCATTAAAATCAAGAAACCAAATAAAAGTTAATATTCATACTATTCACTATCATCTTTCTTGAATTTATTTCACCCATCAAACCTTGATAAAAAGAGCTCAAAGATTTATCTTACCTTAGTTTAGGTGGTATCAGGCTTGAGAATTAATGGGGGAATTTTTCCATGGTTAGAGCTTGGTGATTTGATTTTGATTTTTTGGTTTAATTAGATAGGGCCGAATGAAGCTTTTGGGAGAAAGAGGGAGAGAAAATGTGTTGCTTCCTTGGTTGCTTCTTGGAAATAATGTTGTGATATCTTGTATTAGATTGTTTATTCTCTCGTATATATCCTACTATTTATTTTTTGTTGGCAAATCTTTGGACAAAAACTAGCTAACTAGCTAGCCTTTCTACTTTACAAGCTAAGCTAATTAGCTTAGCCATTAGCTTTACTATTCTCTAGCCCTTAAATGATCATCCTACTCTCTTAGCTTACTATTTGATAAAGTAACCATGGTTACTTTTCTACCATGGTTAGTTAGTGTGTACGTTTATTTAATCATTTACGCGTTCGTTCGGTCGCTTAAACGTTTTCGTAATAGTTTCTCGTAAACGGTTCGCGACGTAAATCCTTTCGTGTTTATTCCTTATGTTTTGAATTATCGTACTTGGATACAAATTCGTAGGGTTTTAAATTCTTAATTATATTATGATTCCCGTAATCCTCGATGATTCGTAAATATGGTCATTTTTCAAAGTTCATTTTCTTCAAAAATAATAGCGTTTACCTACACTCATTTGGTACGTATAATCATAATATCAACTTCAAAACTCATTTTCTCATGCACAACATAGTGTGAGCTAAAAAGTTTTCCCCGTCTCTAAGGGTTACTATTCATTAACGTTTTTACAAAGTCTCAAAAATTTGAGTTATTACATGTACTTTAAACATAACAAAACCAAATCAACTAGTTCACGTTTTATTTGCTTATTTGTTTATTTCTTTTTTTCTTTTCTTTTTTCTTTTTCTTTTCTTTTTCTTTTTGTTTATCTTTTCTCTTTTTTTCTTTTTCCTTTTTCTATTTTCTTTTTCTTTTCTTTTGTATTTTCTTTTTCTTTTCTTTCCTTTTTGTTTTTGTTTTTCCTTTTGTTTTCTTTTTCTTTTAGTTTATATTTGTAACTAAATTAATTTATAAAATAAACTTAAATATAACTTATATAAATAAACTTAAATATAACTTATATAAATAAACTAATTTAGATTTATAAAATAAACTTATTTAAAGATTATTAGATAAATCATTTTAAGTTTATTAAATAAATTATATTAAATTCCACTAAATAAATTTATTTAATTTACCAATTAAACTTTGAGCTTCGCCAATCCCTTGAGCTGTTTAGCTGTATACCCCGCACACCTCTTCTCGTACTATAACAGATAAATGTTCAATCCAAGTACGTTCCTCAACTTAACAATTCTTCTAAATATAATACCCAGATTCCTTTCACAAGCTGTTGACGCCTAGTGCAACTGGTCTGTTTCACAAACGACTAACCCTGATTCATGTCTTCGTATTATGGCCTTGATTAAATTGTTAAGCTTGCAACAACTTTATCGCTTCAGACACTAACTGTCAATAAACAACTGTACTTTCACTGGAATCATTTATGGTACTTTAGACAACATCTTCATTAACCTCTGTCTATACCCTGTCTTCAATTCTTCAGATTCCTATGCTTCAAACACTGTCTATCTTCAATCAATGCCAATACACTGAAATCTTCCGGTAGCACTTGTATACTGAATCTTCAACATTTATGAAACCCTGAAAGTCTTTAACCTTTGTTCTTCACTGAGGCATGATCATATTAATGAACTTCTTTCAGTGACCTGTAGACAGACTTCAGGCCTTCTTCTAATCTTCTGATTCTTTGTATTTGCCTTGTCTTCATTCTTCCTGATTTCTTGTGTAGACGTAATATTATTAACCTGTCTTGTTCTAGTGTTGTTATCGTGTTGAGTTATCACGTAACTGTTCATACATCTACGCAGTCTCACCAAAAAGTATTGATGTGAGGCAACCATTAAAATGGAAGAAGAAAATATACAGAAAGAATGGGGTGGAATGCATTGTCCAATGTAAGTTCGAAAGACTTGGAAACTCCTGTTTTGTGTGTGGCCTGGTAACTCACACTGAGTGATTTTGTTCTCAGAAATTTAGTGTAATTTCCAGGGATGTTGTTAGAGAGTGGGGACCTTGGCTTAAAGCTCCGGTGAGGCGATCAGTTGGGCAGGATCGGAGCAAATTCCTCCATGATGGAAGAGATATTGATTGGGACGCATTTCATGGAAATTCAAATCCGTATCAGCAAGTTTCTGGGGATTCTGGTAAACAGGTGGTCAAAACTGGTATTCAACAGCGTAATGTTAACATTACCTTATCTAATAAAGCTGACAATCTGGGATTTAATTCTAATAATATGAGTGAGGCTCTAGTGACGGAAAAATTTAAAAATCATTATGGGCCTACTGAGGAGGAGCTTGTTGGGCTCAGTATCGAAGAACGAAATAAAAGGAGAGGCTCAGAGAAAAATAATTTCATGGAAATAGAGGGTATTAGCAGAGAACTCCACATTGAAGCTAGTCTTTCTAGAGCTAATTGTCTAGTTTTTTCTACTTCTGATTTGGCTACACTTGCAAGGTAAGCTAGCCATCAACAATGAATGTCCTTAGTTGGAACTACCAAGGGTTGGGTTCCCCTCAGACAGTTCGAATGCTTGGTGACCTCATTAAGTCACATAACCTGGAATTTCTTTTTCTTTCTTAGACTATTTCGTATGCAAATAAAATTGAAGAGTTGCATGTTAAATTTGGCTTCTCTCAGTGTTTTTCTGTAGATAGAGTGGGTCAAAGTGGTGGGTTGGCGGTCTTTTGGAGAAATAATGTGAGCCGTGAAATCATTAGTTACTCGCGGAATCATATAAATGTTAATTTTCTGAATAATGGAGCTGCTATATGGTCTCTTTCATATTTCTAGGGTTTTCCTGAGAGTGAACGTAGGCAAACCTCTTGGGTTCTGAATCGTAGGTTGGCTGGTTTGTCCCAAATCCCTTGGTCTATTATTAGTGACTTTAATAATTTGCTCTCCATAGCTGATAAGTGGGGGGTACCCGAAGAGCTCAATCTCTTATGAATGGTTTTTGAGCTACTATTGAGGACTCTTTATTGATTGAGATTGATTTGAAAGGAGGTAATTTCACATGGGAGAAGTCTCGTCGTTCCAATGACTGGGTTAAGGAACGCTTGGACATGGCTTTTGGATCTCGTTCTTGGTCAAATTCGTTTCCGTTATGAAAACTTTCAGTGATTCATACTTCTGTTTCTAACCACGATCCTATAATGCTGGATTTGTTTAGAAAGGCTTCTACCAGGAAATAATTTCACTTCCATTTTGAAAATACCTGGCTGCAAGAGGAGAATTTTCACAGAGAAATCACTGAGTATTGGCTATCTCTTCCTCTATCTAATATTGGGTTAAATATCAAAATGGTCACTCAACTAAACGCCGTATATCAGTTTAATCATCAAAGTTAACGGGGTATCATTTGAATCACTAAAGTCATAATAAATATCATACATATACCTAAAAATATATGTTCCATAATTAAAATTTATTTTATGGAGTTCTATATATTTTTCTTGAATCCTATTACAACCAAATGAAACTGTATGAATTCTAGTATTTTCTATAATATAATAAGATTTTTTAAAATTTATCTACTATTTATTTTTAATTTTGTAGTCATTTGCTTTATTTAAATAAAAATAATTAGTAGATAAATTTTTAAAAATCATCGAAAATACTATGAATTCATAACTTTTCATTTGGTTGTAATAAGATTTTAAAAAAATGTTTAGAACTCCATAAAATAAATTTTAATTCTCGAGCACATATTTTGAGGTATCTGTTTGATATTTATTATTACTTCAGTGATCCAAATGATACCCCGTTAAGTTTGATGATTAAACTGATATATGACCTTCAATTGAGTGACCACTTTGATATTTAACACATCTAATATTATTCCTAAGCTTATCTCTGTGTCAAACTTCATGGACCGGTGGGGGAGGAATTTTTTTCATAAATTCCGTGACAAATTGAGGGCAACAAAAGGCCGTGCTTGCCACGTTGGTGGATCGTATTGACAATGAAGGTGTGAAGTTGTATTTTGAGGAGAGAGAGAGGTTGAATGAGCTTCTTCTTCTTCATGAGGAGGTCTATTGGAAACAGAGGGCTAAAATTTTTTGCTTAACCGAGGGAGATGCCAATCCCCAGTTTTTTCATGCTACAGCTTCTACCCGTAGGAAAACAAATCACGTTTCCTTCCTGGAAAATGATAGTGGAATTCAAGTGAATGATAACGATGGAATGTGCACTATTGTGAGAGATTATTTCCTTGACATTTTCCGAGGTGAATAGAATAATTCGAATTATTATGGTGTCGAGGAGCACAGGTGTGTAACAGATGCTCAGAATCATAGCTGTTAAACAGATGCACCCGGATAAAGCGAGTGGTCCAGATGGTTTAAATACGGATTTCTTTCAACATTTTTGGCCTGTCTTCAGGAAAGAAGTCTACTTGTGCTGCAAAATTAGTTACGTACTTCCTCCTTCCCAGCCAACCTGGATGATACTAATGTCGTGCTTATACTCAAAAAGGAGAATGCATGCCGTATGAGAGATCTTCGTCCTATAGTATTGTATAATGTCTTATACAAGATTCTGTCTAAGGTGTTAGCAAATAGATTGAAACGTATTATGCCTCTTATTATCACTGAAAACTAGGCTGCGTTTATGCCTGGAAGGAGTATTAACGATAATGTTATGATTGCCTTTGAACTTATTCATCTTTTGAAGAAGTCAGTTCGGTGAAGTGGTGGTGATGTGGCTCTCAAGTTAGACATATCTAAGGCATACGATAGAGTGGATTGGAGATACCAAAAGAGAAGAATGTAAGCTATGGGATTCTGCCTTCAGTGGGTCACCTAGATAATGTTGTGTGTTCAAACGGTGTCCTATGAGTTTTTCTGTAATGGTGCTAAAGTTGGTCCAATTATTCCATCAGGGGGAATTAGACAAGGAGACCTGTTGTCCCCTTATTTATTTATTTTTTGTGTTGAAGGCCTGTCATTATCTCTTTCTAGGGCAGCTTCTGAGAATGCTATTCATGGAATCAAAGTCAGCAATCCTGCAACTCATCTTCTATTTTTTGACGATTCATTTTGTTCTTTTGGGCATCCGGTCATGAGGCAAGAGTGGTTAAGTCTATTCTGGATGAGTATGCTTCACATTCGGGACAATCCATCAACTACCACAAATCCGGAATCTTCTTCAGTTTCAATGTTAAGCAAGACAAGCGGACATAATTATCGTCTATTGTGGGTGCTAGTAATGATTTCCAGAATAGTATGTATTTGGGTTTTCCTTCGTTGGTGGGTTGCTCGAAAAATGAGTGTTTGGATTTAAAAAGGACGGGCTGTGGTAACATTTACAAGGGTGGAGAGCTAAGAAAATTTCTCGTGCAGGCAAGACAGTCCTGATCAAGAATGTAGCCACTGCTGTCCCTTCGTATTGTATGCCATCTTTTTTGTTGCCCAGGTATATGTGCAAGGATATGGAGGTGATGATTAATAAGTATTGGTGGCAGTCATGCACAACCTATAGGAGAGGCATTAACTGGGTGGCATGGGACGGTTTATCAATGTCTAAGTGTCAAGGTGGGTTAGCCTTCGGCAATCTCTACGATTACAATGTTGCCCTAATAGCCAAGAATATATGGACCTTTATTAACAAACCTCACGCTCTTGTGTCACTATTTTTCAAAGCCAGATATTTTTCACAGTCCCATATTCTGCAAGCTAAAATGTGTGTCAGGTCAAGTTTCATTTGGCAAGGAATTTTCACGGCTAGAAATGAGGTAATGCAAGGTTACAAGTGGGTTGTAGGTGACGGTGAAACTATAAACTGTTGTCAGGGTCCATGGTTAGTTAGAAAAGTGAATCCTCAAGTTGATCAAACTCGAAGGTACGATGATAGAAATATGAAAGTAGCACAATTATTTGTCCCAGGAACAAAGGAGTGGGATGTTAATATACTGCTAAATAAGTTTTTTGCTGTTGATGCTGAGCTGATTTTATCAACTCGTATCCTTAATGAATCTGGTGCTGATCGACTAGCATGGTTAAGGACAACAAATGGTAAATATTCGGTAAAATTGGGATATCGAATGTGGCATGTTCGAAATATTGGAGTGGGCTCTATTCCTCAATCAAGTGGTTGGAGTAAGCTCTGGAAGCTAGACTTGCCCCATAAGATCAAATTATTTTTGAGGCGCTTTTGCAGAAATAATGTTCCTGTAAAATGCAGATTAAGTGCTAAGGGAGTAAATCTTCCTCTTAATTGTCTGATGTGTAGCTATGAGGTGGAGGATCTCCTTCATGTTTTCTTTAGTTGTCCTTTTTCTTTAGCTTGTTGGCATGTGGTAGATGCAGGGTTTGATTTATTAATGTAGATGTCTTCTCCTTTATAGCTTCTTACAAAGATAGGAACAGGCCCTAGTGAGGAGATTTTGAAAACTGCTAGAATTATGTGGGGAGTCTGGTTTTTTCGTAACAAAAGAGTGTGGGAAAACAAGATTGTTACTGCAGAAAAAGCCATGGCATGGAGCATCAAAAGCATAGAAGAATGGAAGGAAGCTAGGGGTAAATGTGCTAATTAGGGAGTTATCACTTCTCAAAGGTCATCTCAGGTTCCTGTCAAGTGGTCGAAACCAGAGTTGGGGGCTCTGAAACTTAATGTGGATGTAGCAGTGATTCTAGGTATACCTTCATTTTCTATTGGTCTGGTTCTTAGAAACCACACAGGGGCCTTAGTGGGTGGTAACACGATTGGTAGAAGCATGGTTAACACAGTGTTTGAGGCTGAATCCCTTGTTGTCCTTGAAGGCTTGACCTGGCTTGCCTCCATGAACCATGACAAGGTGATAATTAAGTCAGATTCCCTCCTCACAGTGCAAGCCTTACATTCCTCCTCTGACAACTTACTGGAAGTTGGGTTTATTTTGGATGCCTGTCATAATATACTTGAGTCTAGATCAGGTTATTCAATCTCTTTTGTTAAAAGACAAGCGAATAGGGTCGCTCATTTTGTAGCTAAATTACCCTATTCCATGAATTGTCAAAATGTGTTAACGTCTCCTTCAGATATGTTGTTGGAGGCTCTTCTATTGATATTTCGTAATACAATTTGCTTTTATTCAAAAAAAAAGAGGAATGGATTCGAGACTATTTGGGTTATCAATAGAATAGGAATTTATAATTTAAAGTTAATATATATCATATACATGATAAGTAAATTTATACTTGTAAATTATACATGTATTTGGGTAAATGTATTTTTAAGATAATGAAGTGTTTGTTAAATTAAATTTATAAATTAATTTTTTTCAAAAAAATAATTTAAATTAAACACAATTAAAAATAAAAATATTGAAATAAAAATTATAAACTAATAATTAATAAATAATCCTGAATGTAAATTATTACCCACTTCTTAACTTATCTGATATTTAAGTTGAAAATAAGGGTAACTAATGACTTTGCCAAACTTTAAGTTGTAAAGTTCAGTACCCACGTGATAACTCCTGGGGACGGGGCTGCTCGTTCGATACCGTGTCTCAATCCTTTGTTGCGGTGATGGTGTAGCTGTCGTGGGGTATTTGCAAAACAACACCGGAAGGGTGGTTTGAGTCCCATGGCGCCTCCAATGTGAGAGTAATAACTCCATCCAATGTGAGAGTAAGAACTCCATCCAGTCCCGCGGGACTGGATGGAGTCGGGAGTCCGGACCCAGTCTTTCTAGGAGCCATATGTACTATCATGTGCCCCCACTCTCTTATGCAGATTTTCTGGATGGCGGGACTGGATGGAGTCGGGAGTCCGGACCCAGTCTTTCTAGGAGCCATATGTACTATCATGTGCCCCCACTCTCTTATGCAGATTTTCTGGATGGGGGCGTAAGGTTGATTGTGTTTGTAGCTTGTTGCTTGTTTGACAAATTTGAGCTTTGTTTGCCCCCTAGTCTGGGTTTCTTTGAAGTAGACTAAGTCGGACTAAAATAGATTGTCTTTAGGAGAAAACGAGCTGTCCTTGCCCCCCAGTCCGGGTTGCTTTGAAGTAGACCAAGCTGAGGTAAGTTAGATTATTTTTTGCATAATTTGAGGTTTCCTTGCCCCCCAGTCTGGGTTGTTTTAAAGTAGACGGACCCGAACTAAGGTAGTTTATTTTTATGAGAAAAAGAGTTGTCTTTTCCCCTCAGCCCAGGTTGCTTCGAAGTAGACCAAGAGGCACTACGGTAGATTGTCTTTATGAGAATTTGAGCTTTCCTTGCCCCCAGTCCGGGTTGTGTTGAAGTAGACCGACCCAGACTAAGGTAGTTTATTTTGGGGAGAAAAAGAGCGGTCTTTTCCCCCCAGTCTGGGTTGCTTTGAAGTAGGAGAGTCCAGACTGGAAGTTGAAACGATTTTGGGGGTTGCCCCCCAATAATTTGAATTATTACAGTTTTCTTTTATGAAAAGACGTGTTGTAATGATGAGCGGTATTTATTATTGTGTATATATATATATAACTGTGTATATAAAGGAGTTTTTGACGGACGTCCTGGATTTTTCCACGTGGCATGACTGTGCGGATTCCGGGTTTTTCCTATAAAATGCCTCCCCCTTTACTTTTTTGTTTTTTACATTTCCACTCCAGAGTTTTACTTTCTTCTTTTTTGTGCTCTTGCTTCTTGTTCCAAGATGTTTTAAAAGCAAATCGAGTATTCCTTTGCTGTGTCATCCTCAATCTTTCCGTAATCTTCGTACTCGTAAGTTTCCTTTCCCTTCCTCGTGCTTTTCTTTTTATTCTGTACCGTACCGTTCATGCTTTGGTTCATAGTTGTTTTTATATTTTTTGTATAGTAGTTTTTCTCATGTGTTCTTGGGTAGAATATGTGTATGAATATGTGTTTTTGATGTTTTTTGGTGTTTGATTATTTGTGGATGGTGTTTCTATGTTTAGGGTTTTATACCTTGGTCTAGACTGTTTAGGTTGGCCTGGACTATTCTTTCTGTTATTAATTCTGTATATGGTATATTCCTGTGTTGGTTTTGTTTTGAGTCCGGTCTTGATATCTCAATCCAGACTCATTTGCGTAAGTTTAGTTGATTTGTGTCTGTTTTGTTTCCTTTTGTATTTGGTTTTGGGGTATAGGGAGTGGTTCATGTCCGGGGGTGGGATACCTTCCCGGACTAGAGGTTTATAATTTATTAAAATTGAATGTATGGTAGTCCATACAATTGTAGGGTATAAATTAAAGAATTTGTAGGGATCTAGACTAACCAATATCATTGCTTCTAGGTATATGGTCTGGACTAAAGCGCGTGCCAAAGTTTACTTCTCCTGTCCCGGCCCCTCCGATTATGACGCTAGTCCTGATAGTTCTTCCTCAAATACTGACCATTTAGAGATGGGGAAGAAAGTGTCGACCTCGAAGTCCAGTGTCATTAGGAAGTTGAATGTTGCCCACATATCTCCGAGGAAAGTCCCTTGCACCCCAGAGTGATATTAGATCGACATTCCGAACTATTTTATTACAAAAAGTGAAGAGATTGAGGATAGATGATACTATCGTAGTATCAGTTCTGGATATGCTAAGTAACCAGACAACGGTCCTGGTAGGTACGATGAAGCAGAATTCGACCAGAAGTTTTGGGGGATGGTCGTTGCTAAGGATCCGTACCCTTTGAAAGACGAGTATGCTGCTCTGGACCATGCTGCCCAGGACCCTTTAATCCGGGCTGCTTTCCAGTTAGATGACCCGATTCAGTGGCGGTGGCCCCTGGCCGGGGAAAACATCTATCACCGTCCGGCAGATGGATTTGTTCCTGTATGATTAAAGAATTTGAGGTCTAGATGGAATCCCCGGTGGCACATTTTCTTGAAGCACTTGTGTAAATACGTCTATAGGTGATAGGGATAAATAAATTATGATAGTATAATTTATTTACTGCAAGGTGTGGGCTGCTAGGCCCAATAAAAAGATATATGATACTCAGACCAGAAAGGTTAAGCCTGATGGACCAGATCAGGCCTGATGGAATAAAGAAGGCCCAAAAGCCCTGATTATTAATTAATTTCATAATTAATTAATAAGGGAAAAATCAGCTATTGAGAAGAGTCCCGATAAGGATATAAATCCTTATAGATTAGCCTCAAGGCCACCTAAAAGGATAAGGAATCAGTTTCCTACTATCTAGGACTCCAAAGTCGATTCTAATTATGAGACTTGCCCACCAAGTTTCCTATACCAAGTCCAATTCAAGGACTCCCAACATCTATATAAGGGGCCTCACCCCACAGATCAGAACTACATTTTTTGGCTTGATTCTCTAATTCACAGAGATACGTAGGCATCTCGTAAAGGCAGAGTTGAGCTACGAAACACGAGAGCAGCCATTAAAGGCCTTGAGCTCTCGAATCTTAGTAATAAATACATCAAATAATAACCTTAGTTTTTTATCCATAACATTTGGCACCGTCTGTGGGAACTAGGAACAACAACCATGGCGAGAACACGGAGAACAACTAGCGCTCTGGAGGAGGGAACACCATCAGGGACAACTCAGGTGATTTCGTCAACCGTGGAGATTCCTCCCCACTCAACTTATGCATCTACTCAAGCGGAAACCCAAATAAGGGCAACTCAATCTCAGCCACAAGGGACGACTCCCCCGACTATTCAAGGTACGAATCCTCAAGTTCAACAAGTACATATACCTGTGAATTCTCGACCCGTCGGGTATGAATATTCAATTGTTGTTACCACTAACCCCCCTTATGGGATGCCCCTTTACCCCGAGGTTGGAGGAAGTGGATATGCTGGGCGAAGTGAAGCACGAGGGCAATCACCCCTTTATATACGAGGTTTGGCTCCTATCCCCGAGGATCGGGAATTTTCTGGTCCTTACACTGAGAGAGATTCCGAATCTTCGGATGATGAAGTGGCCCCAAGAAGGAGACGTCCAGGCAAGGAGCCGATGGCCGATGGAAGGCAACGCCCTCGAAGCACTCAAGGGGCGAATCCCCAGGAAGTGCAGGAAAGGATAAGGGCTCATGAGGCTGAGATCCAAAGGCTGAGGCGTGACTTGGAAGCTCACCAGGCCACCAGACCCCAGATGCCTCCTGGGGGAGAAATCCTCCTCCTGTCATAGACCTGGATGGTCTGGTACGAAGAAGGGCTGTCTTTCCAAGAACTGATCCAAGCAATCTCCTTCCCCTTGGAGACCCTGATGATCCAACTCCACCCTTCACAGAAGAAATAATGAATGCCCATATCTCAAGGAAATTCAAGATGCCCACTATCAAAGCCTATGATGGCACCGGAGACCCCGCTAACCATGTCAGGACATTCTCTAATGCACTGCTGCTACAACCCGTGAATGACGTTATTAAATGCCGGGCCTTCCCTCAAACCCTGTCGGGTATGGCTCAAAGATGGTACAGTCGCTTACCCCCAAATTCTATTGGATCGTTCAGAGAATTAAGTCAGGCTTTTATTAAGCAATTCATCAGTGGAAGAGTCCATGAGAAAAGTTCAGCATCTCTTATGAGTCTTGTGCAGGGAGCTAAGGAATCCTTGAGAGATTACCTGAATCGTTTCACAAAGGAGGCTTTAAAAGTCCCGGACCTTGATGATAAGGTAGCCATGATAGCACTGCAACAAGGAACTAGGGACGAGTTTTTTAAGATGTCCTTGGCCAAACGTCCCCCTGAAAGCATGTTGCAGCTCCAAGAGAGGGCAGGGAAGTATATCAAGGTTGAAGAAAGTATGAGGAAGACCGTAGTAAGTAATGAGCCCACTGGAGGCAAGAAGCGGAAAACTGATTTAGAATATATTGCAAAAGACAAATATCCTAGGACCGAACAAAACCCTGATTCAACCCCCAAGAGGGGAGGACCTGGGCAAAAGTTCACTAAATACGCTAAGCTGAATGCTCCTAGAAGTCAGATTTTGATGGAGATTGAGAAAGACAGAGATATTCGCTGGCCTAAGCCCTTGAAGGCTGATCCCGCCAAGCTAGATAAGGGCAAGTATTGCAGGTTTCATAAAGATGTTGGCCATGACACCGATGAGTGTAGGCAATTGAAAGATGAAATTGAGTTTTTGATTCGAAAAGGAAGATTGAACAAGTATACTGGAGATGGAGGGGACAGAAATAATAATGGAAGGAAGAAATTTGAAGATCGTAGGAGGGACCAAGACGATCAGGGGCGGAATCCCCAACCTAGAGGGCCGGTTATAAATGCAATTTTTGGAGGACCGCGACGCCCTCGAGGGCCTGTGATAAACACGATCTTTGGAGGTCCAACTGCTGCTGGATTGTCCAAAAATTCCAGAAAGGCATATACTAGGGAGGTTATGCATATTGTTGGAGAAGCCCCGAAGAGAGCCAGGACAGAAGTAGCATTGGCTTTTGATGATTCTGACCTAGAGGGTGTGAAGTTTCCCCATGACGACCCGCTGGTCATAACACCGATAATAGGAAATAGCCCGGTTAAGAGGGTCCTTGTGGATAATGGTGCTTCTGTGGATATCTTGCTCCACGACACCTTTCTAAGAATGGGGTATAACGACTCCCAGTTGATACCAACCGACATGCCGATATATGGATTTGCTGGAGTAGAATGTCCTGTGGAAGGGATAATCAAATTGCCGACCACCATAGGTACGGAGCCAAGGCAAGCAACGCAGATGCTGGATTTCGTGGTGGTAAAGGCTAGTTCAACTTATAATGCTATCATGGGGAGAACAGGGATACATGCCTTCAAGGCAGTCCCCTCTTTCTACCATTCAGTCATGAAGTTTCCCACCCGAAACGGGATTGGAGAAGAGAGAGGAGATCAAAAAATGGCTAGAAGCTGTTATGTGGCCTCTTTGAGGGCAGATGGAGTCGGGGGGCAGGTTCTTCCTATTGAAGATATGGATGTTCGAGAAAATGATAAGAATAGAGGAAGGCCAGCAAAAGAATTGGTTTCGATTCCTTTAGACCCCGAGAATCCTGAGAGGATGACTTTCATTGGAGCCACATTAGAGGAGCCCCTTAGAGGGAAGTTAGTGAAATTTTTGCAAGAAAATAGTGATGTGTTTGCATGGTCAGCAGCTGATATGCCAGGCATAGACCCGGAGTTAATTACTCACAAGCTAAACGTGGATCCAAGCCGGAAGACAGTGAAACAAAAGAAAAGAAATTTTTCCCCGGAAAGACAAGAGGCTATAAAACAGGAAGTAGAAAAGCTCTTAGAGGCTGGTTTCATTGAGGAGATTCAATTTCCGGAGTGGTTAGCGAACCCTGTAATGGTGAAGAAGGCTAATGGAAAGTGGAGGATGTGTATAGACTTCACTGATCTGAATGATGCATGCCCCAGAGACTGTTTTCCGCTGCCTAGAATTGATACTTTGATTGATGCCACTGCTGGACATGAGATGCTGAGTTTCATGGATGGATTTAGCGGATACAACCAGATCAAAATGCATAAGGATGACATTCCAAAGGTATCATTTATCACTGACTTTGGTGTTTATTGTTATCTTGTTATGGCGTTTGGTCTCAAGAATGCAGGAGCCACCTATCAAAGGTTGGTGAATAAAATTTTTAAGGATCTTATTGGAAAGACTATGGAAGTCTATGTTGATGACATGCTAGTCAAGAGTCTAGTAAAGACTGATCATATAACCCATTTGAGGGAAGCTTTTGAGGTCTTAAGGTACCACAAGATGATGTTGAATCCTACGAAGTGTGCTTTCGGAGTAGGATCTGGAAAATTCTTGGGATTGATGGTCTCAAAGAGGGGAATTGAGGCTAACCCCGATAAAATAAAGGTAATCCTGGATATGGAACCACCAAAAACTGTCAAGGATGTTCAGAAGCTCACAGGAAGGGTTGCGGCGCTAGGACGATTCATCTCCAAGTCAGGAGACAAGTGCTTGACATTCTTCAAATCACTAAAGAACATCAAAGACTTTGTATGGAGTGAGGAAAACCAGAAGGCATTTGAAGAATTAAAGAAGTATATGGCCCAGGCCCCGTTGTTGGCTAAGCCAGTTCTGAGTGAAGTTTTATTTTTGTACTTGGCTGTTTTAGAGAGCGCCTTGAGCGCGGTGTTGGTTAAGGAGGAATTGAAAGTCCAGAAACCCGTTTACTATGTCAGCAAAATTTTGCATGGTGCTGAGTTGAATTATTCAGCTATTGAGAAATTCGCTTTAGCCTTGGTAATGGCTTCAAGAAAATTGCGTCCTTATTTTCAGGCTCACCAGATTGAGGTGCTAACAAATCAGCCCCTGAGAAATATCATTCACAGTCCCAAGGCAAGTGGGAGATTGATTAAGTGGGCAATAGAGCTGGGAGAGTTCGATCTCAAGTATAAACCACGTACGGCAATAAAAGCCCAGGCACTAGCTGACTTCATGGTGGAATGTACCATACCCAACCAAGAAGCCGGGGGGCAGGAAGATGCCGTACCTCAAGACAAGAAAGTCGATTATGGGGGCAAAGAGAAGGATGATAAAGAATATTGGGTTCTCTATTTTGATGGGGCATCAAAAACAAACTCCAGTGGAGCAGGATTGGTTTTGCAAAGCCCTGATGGGTTCTTAATTAAGTATGCTATGAAGCTAGATTTTCCAACCATAAACAATGAGGCAGAGTATGAAGCCCTGATAGCTGGCCTTGGTCTAGCTGGGACACTTAGAGTAAAAAACTTAAAGGTTCGTGGAGACTCGAAGCTGATCATATCCCAGGTAAAGGGAGAATTTGAGGCAAGGGATGATATGATGGCTAAGTATGTCCGCCTAGTAAGGGCTGTGATGACCCAATTTAATGAATGCCATGTTGAACACATTCCAAGGGAAGAAAATGTTAAGGCAGATGCGCTATCAAAGTTCGCTTCGTCTGAGATTGAAGAAAGTTCAGGAAGTGTGTACTTCCGTGTTTTGAAGACACGAAGCATAGATGTTAAGCTAGTGGCTCCCATAGGCTTGGGAACGTCATGGATTGATCCCATCAAGGCTCACATTCAGACCGGTTGGTTGCCAAGCGATGCAACTGAAGCACAGAAGTTAACTGTTCGGGCACTAAGGTACTCTCTGATAGATGGGATTCTTTACAAAGATCTTTCGTGGTTCCCTACTTGAGGTGTCTCAGGCCCGATGAGGCACGCTTGGCTCTTGAAGAAGTGCATGAAGGTATTTGTGGACAACACTTGGGGGGCAGGGCCTTGGCTCATAAGATAACTCGTTTAGGTTTTTATTGGCCAGAAATGATGGCTGATGCCAAAGAATATGTGAAGAAGTGTGATCGATGTCAGAAGCATGCACCAGTTGTTAGACAACCCCCCGAGATGCTGACCTCTATCAACTCACCTATTCCCTTTGCTATGTGGGGGATGGATATTCTAGGGCCTTTTCCTATGGCCACGGCATAAAGGAAGTTTCTGATTGTAGCCATTGATTATTTCACCAAGTGGATCGAAGCCAAACCCTTGGCCAAAATCACAACTAAGCAGGTTGCACAATTCCTGTGGGAAAACATTATGTGCCGATATGGAATTCCCCGTATCCTCGTCACTGATAATGGAACACAATTCAACAATGAGGAATTTAAGAAGTATTGTGAAGAAAATGAAACTGAGTTACGATTCACCTCTGTGGCTCACCAGCAAGCCAATGTGCAAGCAGAGGTAGCAAATCGGATAATCCTGGATGGACTAAAGAAGAGGATCGAGAAGTCAAGAAATAATTGGGTGGATGAAATACTTCCAATATTATGGGCCTACAGGACTACCTGTAGATTCACGACAGGAGCAACTCCCTTCATATTGGCATATGGGGCAGAAGTAGTAGTTCCAGTAGAGATATCACATTCCTCTCCAAGGATTCAAGCTTTCAATGCAGAAGAAAATGAGGAAGGGCAGAGGTTAGCCCTGGATTTAATCGATGAAGTGCGAGATAAAGCACATGCAAAGATAGCAGAATATCAGAAAAAGGCTTCATTCTACTACAACCTAAGGGTTAAAGAGAGGTTTTTCAAACAAGGTGACCTAGTCTTGAGAAAAATAGAGGCTTCTAGTGTCGGACAGAAAGGAAAGCTTGCCCCAAATTGGGAAGGGCCGTATAGAGTCAAGAGCGTTCAGGGTAGAGGAACCTACAAGCTGGAGACTGTGGATGGTTTTGAAGTCCCGAGAACCTGGCACGCACAAAACCTGAAGGTTTACTACGTGTAAGATGGTCGAAGTACGATTCTCACTTGTCATTATGACAAGTAGGTTTAAAAGCACCTTGAAGCTTTGTTTGCATAGGATTTTTATTTTTTAGCTATTATAGATCAGGGTCGAACCCATATTATGTAAGGTTTTGGAAAACCAGACTTGAAATTGAATAGTTCGAAATTATTTCAACCTATGGATGTTTGAGTTGTGATAATACTTGTGTGGCCCATTAAGCCAAGTTTGAATATTAAAGTATCGGAAAAATGAAGGAGAGAATGTAAATAAGGAAAATAGCATAGCCCCGGAGGGTAATAAGTTTTAATACAAACAAAAGTCCAGACATAAGTTAAGGATAAAATTACAGAATAGAAAAACTACTCCTCCATGCGGGAGCCTTCATTCTCTTGCTCCTTATCAGCGCCTTCAGCGTCCTTCGCAGGAGAAGCGGGAGGAGAAGCAGTGTTAGGATCCAAGATGCGATCATCTGGCTGAGGGGAGTTGAAGAGGGCGTCTATGCTGTCCTCCGACTCAGCCTGCTCGGGACTTATAAAGTCCTTAGGGTCGACTAAGCCCGGGTGCTTCTCAGAAACCGCCTTTACGGCCGCATCCCATCCCTGAGTAAACTGTAGGGAATAAAGGCCATCATCATGAATCTCCATAAGATTCTTAAACTTGTCAGAATCCATGTAGTCATCAATGAGCTTATCCTTATCGCTCCTAAGTTTCACCAGCTCGGAATGAGCCTTAGCCAGCTCCTCTTTCTTCGTGTCCAGCTTCTTCTCCAGGACCTTGGCTCTCTCTTCCCATTTCTTCATCTCCTTTTCAAATCCATCTGAGTTACCTTTCCAGGACCTAGCCTGGTGGAGGGCCGCCTGGAAGTAGGTATTACTCTGCAAAGAAATATGTATGAGTTAGCACAAGTTCGTTGAAATACGAGAAAGTTGGGATTCAAAGAAAAAGAGAAAAAAGAAAGTTACCGCAGCTTGGGCTTGAGAACCCAGAAGCTCAATAGTCTCGATATCACTCCCCGTAACAATGTCAGTGAAATCGTGAGGAGTGATGGAATGGTATGACCAATCCTTAGCATGTTTGGTGGATCCAACCACCGTATCGCTCCTTCTGAAGCCCCAGTTAGGCCTGAAGGAATGTGCCTTAAGTGGAGGATCCACGTCGTCCCCCAGCTCGACCACCGGGACGTGGGGCTTAAGAAAAGAAGGACCGTCAGGTTTGCTCCTGGGGTCCCTGTTTAGCTTGGCCCTCTTCTGGCGGCCTGACTCCCCTTCCTTGGGCCTGTTGACATTATTGATGGCCTCACAAGCTGAAAAAGAAAGATAGAAAGAATATTAAATTGCAGGAGATAAAATGTTACAATTAAAGGGAAGGAAAAATGGTTATCCAGTTATAAATTTACCCTTATCACTGGCCTGAGAGAGACCAACTTTCTTCAAGGAAAACTCCTCTAAAAGGATCCAGGTGTCTGTTTTCCCATCATCCGAAATTAAGGCTTGGTAGGCCACCTCCTCCTCATCAGATAATCTGATGCTACCTGGACTCCCATCTGACACTTTGCAAAAGGGCCTACGGAAGAGTGTGGCCCAATCACCCCCAGCCCAGGTCAGCCTCACAAACTCGTCCCTCCATTTAGGGTTGTTCTCAACTATGGAATTACTATCAAAGATATGAGGGATTTTGGGCCGTTGACGAATTAAAACCCAACCTGGTTGACTCATGGCGCTATTATAGAATTGGAAAACTTTCCTAAAGACAGCTACGGAAAGAGGAAAATTGTTTCTAAGACAAAGGACCATAAAACAGATAATGTTCCTCCAAGCGTTAGGAGGGAGTTGATAAGGGTTAATTTGTACATCTGCAAGTAAGCGAGGAATAAATTCATGGAATGGGAACCTGAGATCCGCGGTCAGGGCTCCTCGATAGATAAACAAAGTATCCCCCTCCCAATTACAAGTCCTATCCCCAGGGGCGGCTGGAGTAATCCTAAGGTGGGGTGGAAGTCTGTACAGGGTGTTCATAGACTCTATCCTACCATCTAACTCATGAAAGGTGTTACCATGATTATATGAATCTAACTCAGATAGAGAGGGATATTCATCACCTCTCGAGTTAATCATATCAAGTAGGGAAGTATATGGAGATTGAATTTGAATGATTGTACCTCTCTTAGAGACATTCATCTTCTGCAAACGAGCCAAGTCACGATCCGCCATTGATATGCTTCGGTTGAAGGCTTGAAACCCAGAAAAACCTGAGAAAGGTGGAGCTGCGGTGGCTGAGGTCGCCGGAAATCGCCTTCTCAAAGGGAGAACTCTAGAGAGATTTGTGAGAGAAAATGAGAAATGAGAAGTGAAGTGAGGATTCTCACTTCACACTACACTTATATAGGCGAAAAGCTCGGAATACGAGGCGTTTCTAGGCCCATTTAGCCAGGCCCAACCTAAAAGCCCATCTACTAGAAATATCAGGAATAATCTAGAAGCTCCTATGGAAAATGAATGGTCGAAAATCGACCAGAATTTTAAATTGGTTCGATCAGAGTCCTGATCGACGCAGAAGAGAGTCCTGATCGATATCTCATTCGAACAGGAGGGAAGAAATCCCCTAAGTTCGATCAGAGTCCTGGTCGACGCAAAAAAGGATCCTGATCGATATCTCATTCGAACAGGAGGGAGGAAATCCCCTAAGTTCGATCAGAGTCCTAATCGACGCAAAGAAGGATCCTGATCGATATCTCATTCGAACAGGAGGGAAGAAATCCCCTAAGATCGATCAGAGTCCTGATCGACACAGAAGAGAGTCCTGATCGATATTCTATTCGATCAGAATGGTAGAAAGCCACTTAATTCGATCAGAATCCTGATCGAAATCGATTAGGAATCCTGGTCGATTAAGCCCATGTATCAGTCGACTAGGGTGTCACTTTGAAGGCCAATTCGATCAGAGTCCTGATCGAAATCGATCAGGAATCCTGTCGACCAGAATGTAAGTTCCTGAGCTAATTCGATCAGGATCCTGATCGAAATCGGTCAGGAATCCTGATCGATTTTGTGTACATCCTGATCGATTTTAAGCCATAAAAATAAGGATAAATCCCAGAAATTAAGGGAAAAATCCAGAAAAATAGGGATAAATCCCAGAAATTAGGGAAAAATCCAGAAAATTAAGGATAAATCCCGGAAAATTAGGGAAAAATCCAGAAAATTAAGGATAAATCCCGGAAAATTAGGGAAAAATCCAGAAAAATAGGGATAAATCCCAGAAATTAGGGAAAAATCCATAAAATTAAGGATAAATCCCGGAAAATTAGGGAAAAATCCAGAAAATTAAGGATAAATCCCGGAAAATTAAGGAAAAATCCCAGAAAATTAGGGAAAAATCCTGGAAATTAGGGAAAAATCCCAGAAATAAGGGAAAAATTCCTGGAAATTAAGATAATTCCTGAATAAAAGGAAAATTCATTGTAAATGTGTAGGTCGCTCCACACTTTACGCGAAAACAAAACCCTGTTAGGGAATAAACAGACTTAACTTCTGCGAAACCTAATCAATGTTTCCCAAAAGTTGGGGGGCAAATGATAGGGATAAATAAATTATGATAGTATAATTTATTTACTGCAAGGTGTGGGCTGCTAGGCCCAATAAAAAGATATATGATACTCAGACCAGAAAGGTTAAGCCCGATGGACCAGATCAGGCCTGATGGAATAAAGAAGGCCCAAAAGCCCTGATTATTAATTAATTTCATAATTAATTAATAAGGGAAAAATTAGCTATTGAGAAGAGTCCCGATAAGGATATAAATCCTTATAGATTAGCCTCAAGGCCACCTAAAAGGATAAGGAATCAGTTTCCTACTATCTAGGACTCCAAAGTCCATTCTAATTATGAGACTTGCCCACCAAGTCTCCTATACCAAGTCCAATTCAAGGACTCCCAACATCTATATAAGGGGCCTCACCCCACAGATCAGAACTATGTTTTTTGGCTTGATTCTCTAATTCACAGAGATACGTAGGCATCTCGTAAAGGCAGAGTTGAGCTACGAAACACGAGAGCAGCCATTAAAGGCCTTGAGCTCCCGAATCTTAGTAATAAATACATCAAATAATAACCTTAGTTTTTTATCCATAACAATAGGTTATCCCTGAAGCAGATAACTTCTAATTGCATCAAGTGGATGTCATGGTTTATTACTTGTTGTAACTGTTTTAAAGTCCAACCTACCTTCAGGCTCCGACATCATATTTTTACAATAGTGAAATATAGTCAACCGCATCTTACTGAGATACGCTTCTGGGCTACAGAATATGGCTATGGGTTCGGCTTCCGTCCAGTTATTCAGTAGTCCTCCCTAAAGTATTAGAATGGGAAGATTTTCTAGCTAAAGGGTTTGGATCTTAACTATTTGCCTTTTATTGCTGCCGAGTGTGTTGAGACCCGGTTTAAGTGGGCTATTATGAGGGGTGAGGCCCTTTGTTGAGTGTCATTTATGTCACCTTATAACGCTCCGTGAAGTTTTGAATTGATGATTTCTACTTAAGTTGTTAGTGTTTTTAAGGTGTTTTTGTAGTGTTTTGCATTTAAGTCATTTATTAGGTACTCAGATGATTTAGCACTGTTTTGATGCTAATATGATGTTGGGATGATGTCTAGAATAAAAGCTCATGAAAAGATCACCTCAAACCAGCAAGAAAAGAAGAATTTAGAGATTTTTCCAGAGAGTCAGTGCACCTGCGCTGTGTTAGCGCGCGACGGCGCCCAAAGAACAGAAACTCAGCGCGCCCGCGCTGGTCAAGCACGCGCCCGCACTAGGTCAAGATAAAAGAATTATGTTTCTACTCTGATTTTGATCCAGAAGACTTCTAATCTGCATGGGCTGCTATATATGCATAACTTAAGGTCTCATAACAAGATGTACCAGAGCTTAAGGAGAAGGCGTAAGAAGACCGTAGAGCACAATTCAACCAAGGCGAAGAGGATCTAGCTTATACTTGTGATTCTTTGTTTTAAGTTGTAACTTTGGATTCTAGTTTTCTTATTCGTGAACCTATACTTTTGTTTCGTACTTGGTTTTATTTAGTATAAAGACTACATTTATTATACCATGCTTTCGTCAGAACCCACATTGATGATGAGTCCGATTATGAGCTAATCATTATCGTGGGGTTCTAATGGATTTATTTATGGATTTCTTTAGTTAATTTGTTTCGATGCCTTAGTGTGTGATGATTGTATGATAACTAGTATTGGTTGTGCTTATTCGTCTTATGAGCGTCGCAAACTTATAAGATAGTGTGTTAATCTTTAATGAAGCGAAAGTGAATTTAAGGATTTAGAAATTTCCATGCTAGCATAGGTTCATGTATTTGATATGCATGATTCGTAGGTAATTTTAACCATCTTACTTTCCCTATATAATCACGATAGATAACTTGTGCATTAAACCATTATGTTGTCAAATTCTATAGACATATAGGGTCTCAATATAATTAGTGTATATTTAACTTCTATCTCTTTTGTGGATTTCTGGTAGTATGGTATTCGTACAACGAAAGTTGGCGTTAATTAGTTTCATGTTATTTAATTAGTGTCATCGCCATTACATGCTAAGGTTAAGAACGAAAAGGCTATTGAATGAAGTATTTAATGAAGTTAGAATCCCATATTTGTGTCATATAGTATTCAACTCTCTTAATCTCTTAGTTAATATTCTTTAGTATAATCCTCATTTAATCTTATTTATACACAACCTCAATTTGTTATTCGTCTTAGCATTGGATAATAACATTACTATTGTTACATAAATACATTGATTGAAATTAACCTAAACCAGTCCCTATGGGAACGAATTAGAATTTATTCTATATTACTTGCTATCGCGTATACTTGCATGAATATTAGCACGTGTTCTAGCCCTAACAAGTTTTTGGCGCCGTTGCCGGGTACTTTCAGTGTTAATTTTTAGTTTATGTGTTTGTCATCATTGGTCATTAAAGTTTAGTGACTCAGATATTGTTACTTACTAAATTCTTTGTCGTGTTTCAAGTACTCTAGCGAGTGTGTATGCATACGCGTTCACGGTCTCGTAAGAGAACACTGGATCAAGCTGAGGAAGAAGTTGTAGTCAAGGAGAAAGTTGAAGAAGAGATCTTAGTTGAGAAAGAAGAAGAGATTCTTATTACAATGGGAGAACCAGAAGCAAATCCAAAGGCTTTGATGTACAACTCTCAACCGAAGATCAATGATATTCAGTCTAGTATTGTTTGACCAGCCATCTCGGCTAATACCTTTGAGATAAAGTTGAGCACGATTCAGATGATACAGAACTCAGTTCAGTTTGGGGGTTCTCCGATAGAAGACCCCAACATGCACATCAGAGATTTCATCGAGATCTGTGACACTTTCAAGTTTAATGGAGTTTCTGAAGATGCTATTAAGTTGAGCCTTTTCACATTCTCTCTGTGGGATAAAGCTAAGTATTGGTTACATTCTCTACCACCAGGGTCTATCACCAAATGGGAGAATCTTGCTCAAAAGTTCTTAACTATATTCTTTCCTATGGCGAAGACTGTTGCAATCAGAAATGCACTTACTCAATTTTCTTAGCAATCTGGAGAATCTTTATGTGAGGTTTGGGATCGTTATAAGGATATGCTTAGGAAGTGCCCTCATCATGGGATGCCTGATCGGATGATCATTACTTTTTCTATAATAGATTGGGTGCTACAGTCTAATGAAAAATATGAATTGAAGGAGTTGAAAAATATGTGCAAAAGCCAACCGGTTTCTATCAAGACCTTGGAAAATCAAATTGGGAAAATTTCCAATGCCTTGCTAAATCGTCAACCTGGTACACTCCCTAGTGACACTAAAGTACCAGGAAAGAGGGAAGCTGAGGAGCAGGTAAAGGAAATTACATTGAGGTCTGGAAAGGTTGCAAATCCCGAATACTCTCAAGTTTCGGATGAAGAAGCTATAGCTGAAGAAGAAGTGCAGAAGGAAGCAGAAGTGGAACCAAGGAAGATGACTGTTAAACACACTCCTCCTGAGGGTAATATAGGGGAAAAATAGATTTATCCTCCACCTCCCTTTCCTAAGAGGCTGCAAAAGAAAAAGCTGGATAAGCAGTTTGAAAAGTTTCTAGAGGTATTAAAGAAACTTCATATCAACATACCTTTCGCTGAAGCTCTTGAACAAATGCCTAGTTATGTGAAGTTTATGAAAGGTATGCGTTCTCGGAAAGTGGAGCTTGATAACTTAGAGACAGTTGCTCTCACGGAGGAATGCAGTGTTGTGTTGCAACAGAAGTTGCCTCTGAAGCTTTAAGATCCTGGAAGCTTCACTATTCCTTGCACCATTAGAAAAGTGTCATTTGACAAATGCTTATGTGACTTGGGAGCCAACATCAATCTAATGCCTTTGTCAATCTTCAAGAAGTTGGACTTACCTGATCCAAAGCCTACTTATATGACCTTGAAGTTGGCCGACCGTTCTATTACATATCCACGGGGCATTATGGAGGATGTCTTGGTCAAGGTGGATAAACTCATCTTTCCTGCTGATTTTGTAATTCTTGATTTCGAGGAGGATAAGAAGATTCCCATAATCTTGGGAAGACCTTTCTTGGCTACTGGTTGAACCTTGATAGGTGTGCAGAAGGGTGAGTTCACCATGCTAGTGCTGGATCAGGAAATAACTTTTAATGTGTTTAATGCCATGAAATTCCCTACGGAAAATGAGGAGTGCTTAAAGGTGGAGTTGGTCGAATCTGTGGTTACTTCAGAACTTGATCAATTGCTAAGGTCTGATGCCTTAGAAAAAGCCTTGTTGGGGAATTTAGATAGTGAAGATGATAAAGGTGACGAGCAGTTGTAATATCTGAATGCTTCTCCCTGGAAGCGAAAGATGGATATGCCTTTTAAATCTCTTAGAATGGAGGAGTTAAACAAATCTCCAAAGCGCCTCAAGCCATCTATTGAGGAAGCTCCTACACTTGAGCTTAAACCATTTCCTGAACATTTAAGGTATGTATTTTTAGGTGATGCATCTACTTTGCCTGTTATTATTGCATCTGACCTTTCAGGTTGTGATGAGGAAAAACTCTTAAGAATTTTGAGAGAGTTCAAATCGGAAAGTGGAGAGAAGACAGCAGCTCGTGTCCTTCAAGCGGGATTCTTTTGGCCTACATTATTTAAGGATGCGCATCACTTTGTTTTAATGTGTGATTGATGCCAGCGTATGGGTAATATGTCCAAGAGGGATAAGATGCCTCTTAAAGTGCTTCTCGAGGTTGAATTCTTCGATGTTTGGGGAATCGACTTCATGGGGCCATTTGTCTCATCTTGAAATAATCAGTATATCTTGTTGGCGATCGATTATGTGTCGAAATAGGTTGAAGTCAAGGCTTTGCCGACAAAAGATGTGAAGGTAGTGCTTAATTTTCTTCAAAAGTAGATATTCACACGATTTGGGACTCCAAGAGTCATAATCAGTAATGAGGGATCGCATTTTTGCAATCGCAAGTTCACTGCCATGATGCAAAGGTATAACGTGAATCATCACATTGCTGCAGCCTACCATCCTCAGATTACTGGTCAAGTTGAGGTATAATAACCCCAATTTTTGGAATTTTTGAAACCCTTATGAATAGTGATTTTGCTGATTATGCTGAATAAGAAAACTTTTCATACCACACTATGTAGGGGTTCTTTTATTGTTATTCTGAGATCTTATTAGTACTCTATATGGTATATAAGTGTATGTAAAGATCGTCAGAATCCAAATTCGAATACTTTGATTTTTCCAGAAAATCCACCAGATACCGAAAGAATTGAGTATAAGGTAACAGGATAAAAAGGATTTAAATTCAAGGATTATAAGAGAGGATCATAAAAGGAATATAATGTATTGAGAAAGGTTAAGGAGACCCAAGTAATAAGATCCTGGGTATGATCCCTCAAACGATAAATGAAAACGAAAGTTAAGCGAACCGTATAACAGATCAGCGGTCATTAGCCAAGTAATTAGGAACTAATCAAAGAGGTTAGTAATGATGATGTCACCACACGAACAAGAAGAGGACAAGTGTGGGTTGATGACATGGGAGAATGACATAAGCATGACCAAAAAGGAAGGAAGGTTGGTTGATTATAAACCACACAAAAATTCACCATGGTTAAAAGGTAATAAATCAAAACAAAAGTGGATCAACCAAGCCAAACAAATCAAAAACACCAAAAACACAACTTGACTCCCATTTTCTTCAAGAATCTCTCGGCTCCTTTCCTAAGAAATGGGAAGTCCAAGCTCCTCTACTTGCTAATTTACAAGGTAATTATCCTAGCTTCTCCTAGTTAAGTTAAATACTTCCTAGGAATCTTAGCTTCAAAATCCTTTCCTAGCATTTCCTATAAATCATTCAAGAAGATGGTGAATAGTACTTTCTTGAAATTAATTTTTGTGTTCTTGATTTCTTTGAAAGATCAAACTTGTAGGAGGTTAGATCAAGGCTTCTTAAGGCTTCATAGCTACTCTAATCACTCCAAGGAAGGTATAACCCCTCCAAACCCTAACTTTACTTTGAGCATTAGGTTTGGTTTTGTTTGTTATGGTTCATGAAAGGCATGGTTGTTGTGTATTTAGAGATTGGTTGGTTTTGTGATGTTTTTGGAATGGTAAATCTTGGTAATTAGTTAATGAACTTAAGTAAGCTTTTAGTTCATGATTGAGAAGTAGTATAAAGTGGAAACCTTGAGATGTTGGGGCTGTTGTAGTAGTATATGGATGAAGTTTGGTTGTAACAATGATTGTGGGTTGATTGTGGATTGAATTGGAGTAGTATAGAATTTGGTAATCGCGTAAACATAGCCGTCGTAATGCCCGATTTACTTTAAACTGTTTTTGTTCTTAACATCAGGACCCGTGAACTCGCTGCTAGGTTTTGACCATTGCCATGATTAGATAGTTCATGTTACGAGTTTCGTTTTGATGTATGGTTCGCTTGAATCCGATGTACGGTTTAGGAGAAACGACCATTTTAAGTAACGGCGTTTCGTGAACGAACCATTACCCCTTGCCTTACTTTGAAACCTTGGTTAAGGCCCTTAAATGACTAATTGGAGTATGAAACAATAATGTAAAGTGGACTAGGCAGTTGGTAGGGTATTCGCGAAAGCGTTGCCTTAAAATTCGTAACGGTTAATTTATTAAAAATGGTGGAGCCGAGGGTACTGGAGCGACTTAAGTGAATCGTTAAGCGCAAAAGTGAACGTTAGGGTTCAATTGGTTAAAGTCTAGTTTCTTAAGCGACCGTGGTTTAATTCCGGCTTATGTTATTGTTCATAGGTTACCGGACCCACTCTAAGCTTATGTCTAACCCGGAGCACTCAGGCAAGTTTTCTACCCGTTATACTATTGTGGTGATCTATATATGTATATGCATTATCTTGTGATAAGTGCATGATTATTATTAGCAAAGTCTTGCGATATATAGGAGCATGTGATATGATATTTATATGCATGCCTGTTTTGTAATCTTGATATCTAATTGTTGATTCAAAAGCTTATAAGTTGCATAATACCTATGGTAGAGATGAGCAGTAGTTGCGTATACCCTTAGTATAGGGGACCCAAAGGTGAACATTTTCTAAATCGGGAGTCGATGTTCCCGAGTATATTATATATATATATTTATATATATATAGATAGTTTTGAAAACTATTAATCGAATAAGGATTATTCGATAACTTTATTTTAAATAATGAATATTAGTTGAATATTCATTCGAGGACTTATGACTCTGTTTATTTTATTTAATGAATATTATTAGTTGAATATTCATTCGAGGACTTTTAACTCCGTTTATTTTATTTAATGAATATTATTAGTTGAATATTCATTCGAGGACTTATGACTCCGTTTATTTTATTTAATGAATATTATTTTGAATATTCATTCGTGGACTTATGACTCCGCTTATTTATTAAATAATATTCTTTATTTTATTAAAGAATAATGTTTCGATAATAAAACTTATTTTCGATTATTCAAATAAAGATCATACTTTCGTATAAGTATATCTTTAGTTATTAATATTCATTTCAAGTATGAGTTTTAAAACTTTTACTTCAATTATTTTTATAAGGATTATCCTTATGGGAATATTATTTAAATAATAATATTCAGATATTTTCTAATATATCGGGACTGATTTATTTCATTAAATCAGCATTACTCCAAACGTTCTTAAAAAATATTTTCGAGTCTTCAAAATGATTTTAAAAGTTAGAGCAGATCCCAAAAACTCGTTTCCAGATTTGAGATCTTCCTTTCGAAGGAGACTTGAATATTCGCTCAAAAATCTTAGGGATCCGGCTCTGTGGTGTATTTTATATTCGCAACGAGGTTGCTATTTTGAGAAAACAATTTGATTACTTGCCCAATGTTCGGGAAGTAAGTCCATCTAATTGAGTCGGCATAAGCGACAGGCCGGGGTACGGTCTATGAAGGTGTAAGAGGCTGGGTGACAGTCCATCCACGCGTGAGTGGCCGGGTAACGGTCTAGCGCGAGGTCCTAATGCGGCCAAGGTGATGACCGACAAGGAATTCATCCATCTACAGTAGAAAAGGTTACTTATTGGTATCTTTGCCTGATCAGCAAGATATCGGGTTTATGCCAAAATTCTTTTCTTTCCAAATTCATTGGATATGCAACTCTGTTCATACTTTACATGATAGAGGTTTTCAAGAAATGTATGAGAGATATATATGGATATATATATATCGGGACTTAATGAAGTATCTCGTAACTTCATTTCATTCAATAATATTTCAAAGATTGAATCTATTCAAGTATTATATTGTAGTCTCATCTGTGTGATGAACTTTTGAAACTAATTATAAGTTGAACGGTGGTAGTTCAAGTAGTATTCGGAAAAGATATAAGTATATTGGAGTATCTTGTAACTTCATCTTTTCAACTTATATCCAGTTAATGATTATCTTATGAATGACAAAGATTTTAAGAAAAATGTTGAGACAAGGTTAGATATATGAGATCACCTTGCAACGATATTTTTATACAGTTATAAACTGGAACTCTGTGTATATTATACATGTCAGAGGATTTCAAAGATTGTGAAAAGTATATATGTATATATATATAATGAATATTTTGGACTTGGTCGCGTTAAGATATCAACTTGGTTCATTTCTTCTTGACCAAGACTTTCATGAGTACTATGAGAATGCTCATATATTGTTAATTATAATAAATATTATTTCGGTGGGCTTGTTGCTCACCCTTGCTTTCTTCTTTCGTCGCATAACATCAGATAGACAAGATGAACAGGACCAAGCTCCCAATTCGCGAGCGGATATGAAACGTTCGGCAGTTTCCTATAGGCATTGATGTCGCTGTAGCCGAGGTAGGAACTACCAATAGGCTAGGCTTTCAACTTTTGATGTACCAGACTTATGTATCTTTATGAATTGTAATAATGGCAAAGAATATGTAAATTTATTCAGAAACCCTTTTAAGGTGTAATGGTTTATAATTATGGAATAAAATGACTTGTGTTATTTTTGGGTATTCATCTCTGAGACTATAACTTGTGGTGTGTGTGTATATTGTGGGGTCACAGTACGCAGTAGTTGGTTGATTATTAAGATTAAGTATTATTAAGGGAAATGGAACTCGTGACAACCCGGATCCCCGACCCCGGATTTGGGGGTGTTACAGAAATGGTATCGGAGCCAAGCGTTATAAACCTCAGAGATGATGTGACGTTAAAATAATAAGTTCACTCAGATAATAAGGACTCTTGCCAAGTTCATAGTCGGACTACCTAACGTAGTACTGACAGTTAAAACCCTTATGGGAACCCTTATAAATATCGTGATAGAAGCGTAGTTCATTATCGTATATGGTAGCGGGACTCCGAACCCTGAGGTTGAGGAGCAACAGCGCCATGATGTTTTATTACTAATTGGAGATCGGATTGTGGATCCGATAGAGCGTCCTAACGCAGGAGCGGATAATGTTAATATTGAGGAAAATTGAAGTCGACATGGTCCGGGCCTTTCATAATCAAAACTGTGTTTCCGCATGGAGCTGTAGAGATTTTTGAGAATGATCCAGGCCAAGCATTCAAAGTAAATTGTCAAGGGTTGAAGCACTACCCTGGGGATATGGCAAACCGTGAGGTGGGTAGTGCCGGTTTATTGCCTACTTGATCTCGAGATTCTACGTCAAGCTAACGACGTAAACCATGCGCTTTTTGGGAGGCAACCCAAGTTTGTTGTACATTAGTAGGTAGAGGAAGCAGAAAGAAAAGAAAAAAATACAAAAAAGTAAAAAAAAATCAGGGCAAACTACAGTGGCACGGGGCGCCCGCGCTGTAGAGCGGGGTGGTCGCGTTGAAATTCCAGAAACTGCGCACGCCCACGCTGCTTGGCGGGGTGGCCGCGCTGAAATGTCAGAAGCACGACACGCCCATGCCAAAATAGCGCGCGCCCGTGCTGGCTCCCTGTGTTCGAAAAAAAATATAAGATAGAATGAGTGTAAATTCAGGAATTTTAATACAAAATCAATTCCCACCCGAATTTTACTCACCTACATCCCAAATTTCCCTCCCCAAATTAAACCTATTATTCCCATTATTCCCTTAATCAATTCCCACTCCTTTTCATTAACTAATTCTCTCCCAATATCCTATATGTACATACACTTATACACAATCTTCTCCATCACTTCTCAAACTCTCAAACACACAAATCTCTTTTACAAACTTCTATTCTCTCAAACTTATTCAATCTTAATGGCACCAAAAAGACAGCGAACTCAAGTAAGCAGCAACACCACTGATTCTTCGAGTGCGGGTGGTGTGAGGTTTAGAATTTCAACTCCCGAGGCTAAGGCGGAGTATGTGAGGCTGTTATCGAAGCCTATATCCAAGGAGCATGGTTTTCTGCCATCGAGTAAAGATGGTAAGTTGTTGGAGATGATTTGGAGATGGGTTGGGTTGCTTTTTGCGAGACACCCGTTGTTGTGCCCATGAGTGTGGTGCGTGAATTTTATGTTAATGCTAAGGTGGAGAAGAATGGTGGTTAGGGGATGATGGTGGAGTACAGTGTTGAGGCTATTCATAGGGCGATTGAGCAGCCCGAGAGGAGGCCTGATCAAGAGAACTGGAATGAGAAGACTCTGGAAGAGTTTAACTTGGATTTGATTGTTGCTACCCTGTGTGTGCCTGAGACTCATTAGAAGTTCAAGAAGGGCACGGATGAGTATGCCACATTCTCTGCTTCGTGCATGAACAGGTTTGCATGTGCATAGAATTCTTTTATTTATGCTAACATCATGCCATCTTCTCACGTGCATGAGATTACTGCGGAACATGCGCGTTTGTTGTTGGGGATTTTGTAGGGAGACTATATGGATCTTGGGATGGTTATCCATCAGGATATTCTGAGGTTCTTGCAAGGGAGTACTACGGGTTCGATACCCTATGCGCCCATTGTGATGAAGTTGTGTGTGCCCGCACATGAGCAGTTGCAGCTCCCTAGTGCCCCGATTGATAGTTCGACGTTGTTGAATATGACGGAGTGGTATGGTTTGAAGCTCGATCCTAAGGGGATTGGATACTCTTATGACCATCTGCCAGGTGGAAGGCCAGCTCCTCAGGCATATGCTGGTGGTACGGCACAGGCGAGAAAGGCATGAGAGCTAAGTATATGCATTTAAATCGGAGGATGGATGCAACGCATAACATCCATAGCAGGTTTGCACATGACCTCACCCAGGTGTTGGGGACTGCATTCAGAGCCACATGAGTTGACATCCAGTGGCCAGTATTCGGTGAGGACGCTGTGTATCCGCCTCCAGACACTCCTGACACTCCACCCCTTGAGGGTGATGACCCTGCTTCTGATTAGGTATGCATGATTCCTTGCTATTACCTTCATTGAGGACAGTGAATATTTTAAGTTTGGGGATAATAGTTAAGGATTATATGTTTTGTGTGAGTCGCATATAGTTTGCATATTCATGATAGTTTAATTCATATAGTTGCATGCTTGCCATGTGTAGTTTTTTTTATTTTTGTAGTTTTTTATTTTTGTATTATAGTTTGTTGCATATAGTGTCATGCATTTGCATAATAACATGATCCTGATTAATTTGTGATATTGATGCTAGTGTAGTGATGTCGTATTTAGTGATGTTAAGTCTTGTCGAGTTGATTTGCATGCTAGAGACAATTGTATTTCACTAAGTCTTATAGGTTGCTTGAGTGCTAGATCATGGTCATGGTTTATTTGTTTATCGAAGTTTAATCGCTTGTTTATATTTAGAATTTAGGATATTCTCTTAATGATAAAATAATTCATTGCTAGTTGTTGTGGCTAGGTGACAAATGGCTAGTAGCCGACTCATTTTATATGAGTAGTCTAGGATTGAACGAGATGGAGCGAAACGCACTCATTCAAAAATTTTTAGAAAAAGAAAAAAAAGAGGAAAAAAAAGAAAAAGAAAAAAATATGTGTTTATGTATAATTGATCACGAGTGGGCTCTTTAATACTCGATTTATTAAGTTCTTAGGGGACTTTGTGCCTAGTGACCTAAGGCTTTTTATATTCTAGGATCCACTAACCTAACGCTAGTTACATGAGTATTATTGTATAAGTCTTTTGTGAACCTACTCATTGCACGGTCAAATAAGCATATTTATGTTGTGAATAAAAGCATGAATCCATGTAAACTCCGATATAAAAATTGAATTATTATAAGTTATTTTGAGTTTAGCTTTTATTCTATTAATAACCTTGCGATGGCTTTGATGAGTAGTGAGTCATGATTATTTATCTAGTTGTGATAGTATATCTGTAAACATTTGCACACACGCACGTTTCCGGCTTGTAAGTTGATTTATGGCGTTTGATTGATCTTTATGCGAATAACTGCATTTGTTGAGATGTTGCTTGTTGGTTGTTTTAGTTATTCTATGGAGATCGTTGCATTCATATAGTTTACAGTCATGCATTTTTATTTCTTGTGCTTTGAGTCTGTTTATGCTTGAGGACAAACATTGATTCAAGTTTGGGGGTATGTTGAGTGTAATTTATGTCACTTTATAACACTCTGTAAAGCTTTAGATTGATGATTTGTACTCAAGTTGTTAGTGTTTTTAACGTGTTTTATAGTATTTTGCATTTCAGGCATTTATCAGGTACTCATGTGATTTAGCATTATTTTGATGCTAATATGATGTTAGGATGATGTCTAGAATAGAAGCTCGTGAAAAGACCAACTCAAACCAGCAAGAAAAGAAGAATTCAGAGATTTTTGTAGAGAGTTAGCTCGTTGTGATAGCGCGTGCCCGCGTGCAAAGAACAGAAGCTTGGCTTGCCCGCGCTGGTCAAGCGCGTGCTCGCGCCAGGTCGAGATAAAAGAATTCTGTTTCCACTCTGATTTTGATCCAGAAGACTTCTAATCTGCATGGGCTGCTATAAATACATAACTAAAGGCCGTTTTTCATAACAAGATGTACCAGAGCATAAGGAGAAGGCGTAAGAAGACCGTAGAACACAATTTAACCAAGGCGAAGAGGATCTAATTTATACTTGTTATTCTTTGTTTTAAGTTATAACTTTGGATGCTAGTTTTCTTATTCGTGAACCTATACTCTTGTTTCGTACTTGGTTTTATTTAGTATAAAGACTATATTTATAATACCATTATTTCATCGAAACCCACATTGATGATGAGTCCGATTATGGGCTAATCGTTATCGTGGGGTTCTAACGGATTTATTTATAGATTTCTTTAGTTAATTTGTTTCGATGCCTTAATGTGTGGTGATTGTATGATAACCTAGTATTGGTTGTGCTTAATCGTCTTATGAGCATCGCGAACTTATAAGATAGTGTGTTAATCTTTAATGAAGCGAAAGTGAATTTAAGGATTTAGAACTTGACATGCTAGCATAGGTTCATGTAATTGATATGCATGTTTCGTAGGTAATTTTAACCATCTTACTTGCCCTATGTAATCACGATAGATAACTTATGCATTAAACCGTTTAGTTGTCAAATTCTATAGATATATAGGGTCTCAATATAATTGGTGTCTATTCAGCTTCTATCTCTTTTGTGGATGTCTGGTAGTATGGTATTCGTACAACAAAAGTTGGCGTTTATCGGTTTTGTGTAATCTGATTAATGTCATCACCATTATATGCTAAGGTTAAGAACGAAAAGGCTATTGAAAGAAGTATTTAATGAAATTAGAATCCCATATTTGTGTCATATAGTATTCAACTCTCTTAATCTCTTAGTTAATGTTCTTTAGTATAATCCTTAGTTAATCTTAGTTATAAACAACCTCAATTTGTTATTCCTCTTAGCATTGGATAATAACCATACCATTGTTGCATAAATAAATTGATTGAAATTAACCTATATGTAACGCCCTCCAGACCCGGGGTATAAGTCTGGGGGTTACTAGCTAATCTCCAAACCTAATCAACATGTATGATAAATAAATAGATATATATAACCCCTTTTTACACTAACCAGGATCTTTTTAGGTTGATGTATGGAAACAAGAACCATTATCTACTTTATTACAAACCAAATTTAAACTCTCACAGATTCTCTTTATTACTAGCCATTCTCTAACAACTTTTAAATTACTTTTCTCATTTTATTCAAACACACTCATTAACTATCTACCCTACACCTGCTCAGGCAACTCAAAATTTTCTTCCTGGATTGGGATCAAAACCTTTGGTATAAGAGTGTCATGCGGCTTGACTCGCTTCTTTACCACTCGAGTCCTGATAGGTTTCATTTTCCTTCTTAACTGAAAATAATAAGGTGAATAACAAGAAGAATAGGGGTGGCCATAAGTTGCTCAATAAGCCCATAATATATTAATAGTCCTATAGTAAGTTAAATGAACCGGTAACTTGATTATGTGTGCAAAGACATAACCTCTCAAGAAAAGAACGAAGGTCATTATTGGAAAATACAAATGAACTAAACTGGACACAAGTTCACACCTATATCCTGCTGATCAGCTAGGATACAGTGCAGATTTATATCTCACTATATTGATTCATTCGGGTACCCAGGCTCCACGACCCAACTCAAGGATCCGGTTAAGTCCTGGTCCTTAGGATCAAGTGTATACATAATCCCAATCGTTACTATCCAGTCCATAGAGGAGCAACCAGAACAATCGGTATGCTTTAATATATTTCAATACCAGAATATATTAATATATGTGTATAGTTATTGGAATATGAATAGAGGATTCAGTGAATTAGGAGATATCAGGAATCGAAATGAAATATGAACTAAGGATTAATAATTGTGTATCACTGTTTGTGAACAGGAATCAAAAGTGTGCAAGTGCGATAAGAATCTGAAGTAGCTTCACTATTCTGAAATTAGAATAGGGGAAAAACTTGCCTTTCACACGATCTACTCCAAGTACTTCACTATTGTCTATTACCGGCTCGACTCGCCTTGTTGGATTTGCTTCTATCAAATAAATAGACTTATTTAGTCATCCGGTGTCTCCATCACGTCTCAAACCGACTTCACATAGCCCTTATCGTCTACCCATACGCGTATTACCAACCCGTCTATCAAGTATTAACAGATAAGACTCAATTAACCACGTAATACATATAAGCACATAAGTCACATAGCCATTCCATGTTTAAAATAATTTTTAAAATCGAAATCAACTCGCTATTTACTTAACTGATCATTATCTGACTCGTTTCCTATTTTTCGGAATTTATCGAACTCGTCTCTATACGCAATAAGGCTTATAATTAAATAAATACCAAATTTAACTAGTTTCTAAAAGAAATTAAGATTTAAAACTATTTTTAATGAAAATATATCATTTTTCTAAGTCAAAGGGCATTCGTTTCGCTCGAATCAGATACACGGTTCAATTATATCCGATAATTACCGATAGTTCAATTTATTATTTAATATAAATAATTATTATTAATTATTAAACCCTAAAAATATTTTTAAATAATTATTTGGGAAAAATCAGAATTAAAAATAATTTTTCCATAATTTTTGGAATTAAAATGAATTTATTATGATTTATTGAAAATTATTTGATTAATTATCAAAATCATTAATTATTTTTAAATAATTAATAAATACTAAATAAATAATAAATAATTAAGGGATTAAATTTGATTTTTACAAAATATTTCAGAATTAATTATAATATGAATCAATTAATTAACTAGTTAATTAATGAATTTATAAAATAAATAAAAACTGATTTTATAATTAATAAAAATAAAAATAAAAATAAAATTCCAGAAACATTTGTCAGGAATCAAACTCTGACAAAATTGGATCAAACGCGGATTAAAAACGGGTTGAAAACGGGTTGGGGAAGAACAAGTCGGGTCACCAAGAATATGCCAGAATTTTTCCAGATTCCGGTGAGTTCCCGGAGTCCGACCATGCTCCGATCAGCCTCAAATCAGCACCATTTGGTGTTATTTTTGAGAGGTTTTCATTCCAAATCATACCAGCAATTGAAAACCGACCACATCAACACAAAATCATCCCTAGAACTTTATCTCCGACCAAAACCCAAAATTTTTCCGGCTAAACTTCGAAATCATTGAATCGTACATGAAACTTCACGTTCTATAATTAAACCCCTAACCTCTAAATAACCTATGCTATCTGAAAAATCAAAAACGACTAATTGAAAATTAAGCATAAACCCTAAAAATCGAATATCACTATTCAGGAATCGTTTGTTCAATTAAATGCCATGAATCGACTTTAAATCATCAGGTAAAGCTATATTAATCAACAAATCATCCTAATAACCCTAGAATAAAAAAGACCCAAGTCGGGTATGAACCCTAGAATTCGAAAATCAAAGACAACATATTAAAACATGAAATTGATAATAGAATTAAATGGAACGGTTCAAAACCTTCAATTTGGGTACTTGAATCACACGATTTGATGCAGAAATCAGCTTGAAATCACGGTTTGATTGTTCGACCCGACACTGACAACCCGACCCAAATTTCAGAGAATTTTAATTATTTTCTGATTTTTGATGATTAATTAATAATAATTAAATAAAAATTAGGCTATTTATAGTAGGTAAAATAATACTCCTAATTAAAATTAAGGCCCTAATTATACATCTTTTAAAATTAATTGGGCCCTAATTTTATAATTTTTGAGTATTAAAATATAATTTTTAAATATTTTATATATATAATATATATGCCGAAATTCTCAAAAATTGTAAATAATTCAAAAATGAAAAGAATTGGTATAAATGAAAGTCCTATAATTTTATAAAAATAAAAATGTGATTTTTGTGGGGGTTTTAACACCCAATGGGGCTCGAAAAAGTCATTTTTCGCTCTAGATGTTCCGAATAACGCAATGGACAAGCCGTTTTATGAAGAAAAGGCCAATTATTTTATTTGAAATATCAGCTACAAAATCATAGTTCGGGTCGTATAACTTTTGATGTGAAGGCTGTAAATACGAAATAAAACATCCGAAAAATACCCTGAGAATATCCGGACAATACAGAATACACATAGCACGTAGCAGTTAGGGTTTTATAGCTAATTACACATAAATGACATATTGAAACATATAATTTATCATTAATAATATATTATACAACCGTCATATCTCAGACGTTACATCCTTCCCCCTTAATAGGATTCTCTCCTCAGAATCTCGCTAAGAAAATAAATGAGGATATTTTTCTAACATTTCGCTTTCAAATTCCCCAGTTGACTCTTCAACCATAGGATTTCTCCAAAAAACCCGCATTAAAGGTACAGACTTATTTCTAAACTCTCTTTCTTGCTGATCTAGAATTCTTATTTGTTGTACTATATAAGACAAATCAGGTTGAATTTCTATCGGCTCATATTCTATTACTTGTCTCGAAATAGGATTATATCGCTTAAGCACTGACACATGAAATACATTATGAATATGCTGCATGTGAGGTGGTAAGGCTAATTCGTAAGCAACTTTCCCGACTTTCTTCAGAATCTCAAATGGACCAATATATCGGGGCTTCAGCTTACCCTTGTTACCAAATCTGGGCAATCCTTTCCATGGTGATATCTTGAGTAATACGTGCTCTCCTTCTTGATAGTCCATATCTTTCCTGGCTTGATCTGCATATTTGCGTTGTCGATCCTGTGCTGCTTCAAGTCGCTTTCGGATAAGCTCTATCTTCTCCTTGGTTTGCTGAATCAATTCTGGACCCAAAAGTTTGCGTTCTCCAACTTCGTCCCAATATACAGGTGATCTGTATTTTCTTCCGTATAAGGCTTCATAAGGTGGCATTCCAATGCTTGCATGATAGCTGTTTTTGTAAGAAAAATCGACTAGCGGTAGATGCTCGTCCCAACTACCCTCAATATCAATCGCACATATGAGCAACATGTCTTCGATTGTTTGAATAGTTCTTTCACTTTGTCCGTCTATTTGTGGATGATAAGTAGTGCTCATATTCAATTTGGTTCCAAGGCATTCTTGAAATTGTCTCCAGAATCTTGAATTGAAACACGGATCTCAATCAGATACAATAGATATTAGGACTCCATATCGCATCACAATTTCTTTGAGATATAAATGTACTAACTTGTCGAGTGAAAATCTTTCGTTGATTGGTAGAAAATGTGCTGACTTTGTTAGTCTGTCAATAATCACCCAAATTGCGTCATGATTCGCACTGGTTCTTGGAAGTCCTACCACAAAATCCATCACTAAATATTCCCATTTCTATTCTGGAATATCCAATGGTTGTAGCAATCCGCTTGGACGTTGATGTTCTGTTTTGACTCGTTGGCATGTGTAACATTTACTTGCCCATTATGCTATTTCTTTCTTCATGTTTGGCCACCAAAAGTTCTCCTTCAGATTTCGATATATTTTTGTGCTTCCTGGATTTATGGAATATTTTGAGCTGTGAGCATCTCGTAGTATTTCTTCTTTCAATTCTGGCATATTAGGTATCCAGATTCTTGATGAAAAGCGTAAAATCCCTTCATTATCTCTCTGAGTTATGATTTCTTCTCCAGTCAAATTATCATCATCTTAACTCATCACTTCTTCTTGACATCTTCGAATCTTTTCTAATAGTTCTGGCTGGAAGGTCATTGTATGAATAACTTCAGTGTATTCATTTGGGATATGAATTTCAATTTCCAATTTTTCAAATATTTTGGCTAATTCTTCTGAAGAAGTCAACAAATTTAATCTTTCTTTTCGGCTTAGCACATCTGCTACGATGTTCGCCTTTCCCGGATGGTAGCTGATTGTAACATCATAGTCCTTGATTAACTCCAACCATCGTCGTTGTCTCATGTTGAGTTCCTTCTATATGAAGATATACTAAAAACTCTTATGATCCATATAGATTTCGCATTTCTCGCCGTAAAGATAATGTCTCCAAAGTTTCAGTTCGAATACAATTGCTACTAATTCCAGATCATGCGTAGTATATTTCTGTTCATGAGGTTTTAATTGTCTCGAAGCATAAGCAATTAATTTACCATGCTGCATCAATACACATCCCAGTCCTCGATATGAAGCGCCGCTGTAAATGACAAAATCTCCTTGTTCATCTGGTAATACGAGTATCGGTGCAGTTACTAACCGATTCTTCAGTTCTTGAAAACTTTCTTCATACTTGTCATCCCATACGAACTTTTCACTTTTGTTGAGTCAACTTGGTCAGTGGCGTAGCTATCTTCGCAAAATCCTTGTCAAATCTTCTGTAATAACCTGCCAATCCTAAGAAACTTCTGATTTCTGTCGGTGTCCTTGGCCTTTCTCAATTTAGTACAACTTCAATTTTCACTTGATCAACTTTAATTCCTTCCATGCTGATGATATGCCCTAGAAATTGTACCTCTTTTAACCAAAATTCGCATTTCGAGAACTTCGCATAAAGCCGTTCCTTTCTTAAAATTTCTAAAGCAATTCTCAGATGCTCGGTATGTTCTTCTTCAGTCCTTGAGTAAATCAAGATGTCATCAATAAATACAATCACAAATTTATCTAAGTATTTCTTAAATACCCTGTTCATTAAATCCATGAATACTGCTGGCGCGTTAGTCAAACCGAATGCCATTACGAGGAATTCATAATGTCCATATCTGGTACGAAAAGCAGTCTTGGGAATATCTTCAGCTTTAATCTTTAATTGATGATATCCTGATCTAAAGTCTATCTTGGAACACCATGCGGCTCCTTTCAATTGATCAAATAAATCATCGATTCGTGGCAAAGGATATTTATTCTTGATAGTTCACTTGTTCAGCTCACGATGGTCGATACATGGTCGCAAGCTACCGTCCTTCTTCTTTACAAACAACACTGGTGCACCCCATGGGGATACGCTAGGTCTTATAATCCCTCTATCCAGAAGATCTTGTAGTTGCGTCGACAATTATTTCATTTCAACCAGTGCCATCCGATATGGAGCTTTCGAAACTGGTTCCGTACCCGGCGCTAAATCGATAGTAAACTCAATTTCTCGTTCCGGCGGTAACCCTGGAAGTTCATCTAGAAAAACATCATGAAATTCACATACAACTGGAATATCTTCTATCTTGGGACTTTCCTTTTCCGTATCCAAAACGTAGGCTATATACATTTCACATCCCTGTCGTAGCTGTAATATCCCATATTTTCAATTATTATTATTATTATTTGGAATTGTTTATGTGATTTTTATGTGAATTTTGGTGAATTAGCTGATAATTGGAATTGATGTTTGGGTGTTTATATGTGATATTATTTGAGTATTTTTAATTTTTATGTGCTCAGAATAAAATTTAGATAATTGTGATATTTTTCAGGTAATTTTTGGACTGTTATATGATTTTATAATAATTTAGGTATTTATTTATTATTTTCTGAATAATTATAAAACTGTTTTATAAAGCTGGAAATCGTCCGACTTCAACTGTTTTCACATTTTTACAACCCAAAACTCTTCCGAAAATTCCTTCCTAACCTAAGCTGGTAATTCCAGACATTTTCCGTGTTTTGACTTTTTCAATCCGGATTACGGTTTGACCCGTACGCGTCCCAGCGTACAATTTTCGATACGATAATAATTTCGATAAATCAATAAAACCCGTATTCTCGAAAGGTGATATATTATTATATTATTTTCGTATAAAGTATTTTATAAGAAGCCCGATTTTGATAATTATTCAAATCTGGTATTAAATTGTATCATTTTTATAGTTACTTAGCGGCTAAGTAATCTATTTTCAGATCCGATATGATCCAATAGAATACTTGTTACGTGTTTAAGATGCATTTATATGAATCGATCCGTAATTTGGACACGTGTTTATTAGCATCTTTATCAAGGTATTCGTTTTATCTCGATTATGTGCATCTGAATGTATTTTATACGTGTTCACGTTTTCTGTTAATTTAAGTATCGTTTTTGTTTTTCGAATATTAACGGACTAGGAACCCACCGGGACGTCAAAGCCCGCAAAAATTCACGATTTTATTTTTAGAAAGTTATTCGTATTTCAAATACCTCGTATTTTTGAATTATTCGCAATTTGGGGGAATTTCGATACAAATTTTAAATTTTTATCATTTTTAAAATTGTTCCCAGTAATTATTATTTTTGGGGCTTAATTATTTTAATTATGCGAATAAAAACACCCTTAAATGATTTTGGTGTATTTATTTTCCAAAAATATAAATAGCTGAAAACTGATTTATTATTCATTTTTTTATTGAAAATTCTGAAAATAGAAATCAGTTTTTGGGGGTGTAATTTGTTCTTCAACATATTTCTGAGTCGATTATTGATCGATAAATCATATTTCTGACCTGATTTCAGTTTTAAACGTACTGAGTCGAACCTTTTGACGAACCGAGTCATATGTGATATGAATTATGTGATACTTGAATTATGTGTTTATATGTTATGTGAATTACATGTGTACGTGGGTCATAAGTCTGGTATTTGATTGTCTTCTTTATGTGCGGGCTATTGTATGGGTAGACGATAGGATTTTGACGCGCAGTTCGTCGAGTTACTATCGATTAGACGATTAAAGTGTGATCTTTTAATTATAGATACGGTCTTTCAAGACGATCAGGACCAGATGGAATGGATGAGGGCTAGAGTTGAATAGTATGGAATAATGTGGTGCAACACTACATGAGCAGCAGATCAGAGATTTAGCGAAGTAAAAGCGGTGATGCATTGAGATGCCAGACTGAGATAATTTCGTTTCTACGAGTGTGACTAACTGCTAAATACCCAAAGGCAAGTATTCCTATCATCACTTATTGTTCAAGTGATATTTATTTTAAATCTTTTGATGCAAGTATTGCTTTCCCTATTCTCAGTTTAGAATCGATAAATGTTTTACATATCGCTGAATTAAATAATTCTGTTTATGCAAATACTCATCTGCTATTCTATGTTCAGAATAGTCAAGTGATTTTACTTATCCAATTATTGGATTTATAAATATTTTGGACTTTGAGAAAAGTGATTTGGTTGTGAATATTCCTACCCAAGAATTGGGGGAATAAAATTATTTCGGGTGTAGATTATTATGACCCCATTTCAATAAAAGATTTTAAGATTGGATCATAATTGCGTAAGTGACCGGGACGGACGGTCCAACGGAGGGCTATTTCAAAGTGCCATATGGAATATTATGACATAATTTTTGCCACAGGCAGGTATATTGCCACTACACCATAAGTGGGCTACTGTAATGCAAGTGTTACAAGGAGCGTTACATTAGCTAAGAAATTTTTAGCCTATTGTAACACCTCTCTTGCAGTGTTATAATAGCTATAAAGTTAGTGTTGCCGAGAATTCCCGGTGTTGCACAACATCTAACACCAACAACTGGTGTTATATTAGATACTTTTTTAATTTTTAAAAATATTAAAATATAAATATTATCATAAATTAGTAATAAAATTATATCATGGATTATTAATGAATCAATAATGTAATATATAATATAATATAAATTAAAAAAATTATTTATTGTACATAAATTTAAAAGTTACCTTTTTATTGGATTTATAAATATTTTGGACTTTGAGAAAAGTGATTTGGTTGCGAATATTCCCACCCAAGAATTGGGGAATAAAATTATTTTGGGTGTCGATTATTATGACCTTATTTCAATAAAAGGTTTTAAGATTGGATCATAATTGCGTAAGTGACCGGGACAGACTGTCCAGGGGAGGGCTATTTCTAAGTGCCATATGGAATATTATGTCACAATTTTTGCCACAGGCAAGTTTATTGCCTTTTGTTTGAGTACTCATGTTTTTGGGTCATGTTTCTACGAATCATGACTTGTGCTATCACACGAGCTGATCAGCATGTGATAGTACGTCCGTCAGAGAATGATCCTAATCTAAATTATCATATCGTTTTTGATATTCATAGAATAAATGATTTATCAACTGTTTTTGTTTTGGAATAATGGTGAAATGCAGTTTTGATTCAGATTCTGATTTATGCAAATACTTACGTTGTTGTTAAATATCAAAGGTGGTATTAGTATAGATGATTTATGTTGACTTCAGTATGGGTGTTGTGAGCATCAAAGTTCGTATTGATATCTAATTTGATATGACAGCAAAATAAGTATTAATTTGAAGAGTTCGGTTTTGAGTAAAGTTTATGATTCAATCCATAATCATTGTTTCTTGTTATTATTGTTTACGATATTTTCGTAAACACTGTTTTACGAGTTTGATTCTCGTCAAGATTCAATGTATTGCTGAAGCATTTCGCTCAAAAAATATCAAGATGATTTTGAATACAATTAAGGAATCAATTCTGAGATTCCTCAACTAAAATTTTATGATTCAGCAATTATGATTTTAAATGTTCTGCTATAATGCAGATGTCGGTTTTATATCAAAACGACCCTATATTCGCTATAATGATCTTGCTGAGCATTTTTTCCACTCATACTTGCCTGTTTTCAAATTTAACCTCCAGTGAGGATTAGCTTGCTGTATAGCCGCATAATTCGAGGAAGCAAAGAAGAAGCTTTTGGAAGATGGTTGGTCCAGGGTTTGCGGACTAGTATAAGTTTTATTGTATAAAGTTGTTTATATTATATTATATTATAATTGTGTTATTTTTGGGCCTAGTATACTTCTTTTCGAAGTTATACTAGGGGGTTTAGCTTTGAGATTGGAAATTGTTGAAAAGAGTTTTAAAGAGAAAGAAAAAAATTATTTTGGAATTTGGGATTCTTGTTTCTAGAACTGTAACCTTAAAAGATCTTGGATTAGTTTGGGGTCATAGATGCTAAATATCTTCCGCTAGCATTTGTTTATTGATTAAACAGGTTAATTTGGATTGAGGTTTCATAGTAACGACCAAATCCCTTGACCCCAGATTTGGGGGCGTTAAAGGTTGGTATCAGAGCCGAGGTTATAGTAAACTAGAAATGAGAGTGTGTAGGAGTGTGTATAGCTATGTGAGGACGTTTGAGCTCATATCGAGTTCATGTTGGACTATTGGATATAGTACCAACGATTAAGTTAAGATAAGGCGTATTCGTTTGAGATGATTGTGCTGAGCTGGACAAAACTCCTGGCAGCTGTAAACACCTAGTGTGGAATCTTCCGAGGCTACTACAATTCGATGACGATGAAGATTATCGATATTCTTAAAACATGAAAAAGTTTCTAGAATCGGACGACAAGTCAACAGAAGAGTTCAGATAGAAGATAAATATTAAGACTTTGGCAATACCTTCTATTTTTAGAATTCCTTTTGACATCTTTCAAAAAGAAATAATTGTTAAATGATATATTCCCTAACACTCATTTTCAATCATATATGTGTTTTAAATGTGCCAGAGACTGTCATGAAACCTATTTTCAAGTTTTGATAGCTCTGTCAAGTTGTGAAATTGGACTTCCACTTTTCTTATATGGTGGATAGTTTCTTGATGATGTGACACCACTTGCTCATTTTGTGCCAGAATTTTATTCTCTGGACTTCATTTCCTTCAGAAATATCATCTTTGAAATCTTTCCAGTTTTATTCATTTGATTTTGGATTCTTTTAATATTCTTTTATTCTGACTGAGATGAACAACCCTAACTATAGGGGACACAAGGTATACCTGTCTGTGTGATAGGAGTTGGATGGGACGCCATCACTTGTGTGTATTGTGAATACATGAAGGTTAACAACCTTTAGTAGTGTCTTAATTTGGGCACTCAATACCAAGTTCATTTGATCATATTGATCTCTCAGTTATTCTCTTGCTTCAATAATACTTTTTCACAAATTCAGATTTTATCTCTTTTCTTTTGAAATTCCATGATTTTATCATCTCAAACATTCGAAGGTATGCCAATCAAGTTAAGCTGAGTTATCCTGATCAAGTCAAAGTAAGGCGGTGTGATGGAATTACCAAGGACGACAGCGGATTGCAATGCGATTAAAATATCAGTGGCGTATAACGAAGTCGATCTATTTCTTTACTTCTTTCTCTATCTCTCTCTTTCTTTTCTTTCTCTCTATCCCATATTTTCAAATATTATTATTATTATTATTTGGAATTGTTTATATGATTTTTATTTGAATTTTGGTGAATTAGCTAATAATTGGAATTGATGTTTGGGTGTTTATATGTGATATTATTTGAGTATTTTTAATTTTTATATGCTCAGAATAAAATTTAGATAATTGTGATATTTTTCTGGTAATTTTTGGACTGTTATATGATTTTATAATAATATAGGTATTTATTAATTATTTTCTGAGTAATTATAAAACTGTTTTGTAAAGCCGAGAATCGTCCGACTTCAACTGTTTTTACATTTTTACAACCCAAAACTCTTCCGAAAACTCCTTTCTAACCTAATCTGGTATTTCCGGATATTTTCCGTGTTTTGACTTTTTCAATCCGGATTACGGTTTGTCCCGTACGCGTCCCGGTGTACAATTTTCGATACGATAAAAATTTCGGTAAATCAATAAAACACGTATTCTCGAAAGGTGGGATATTATTACATTATTTTTGTATAAAGTATTTTATAAGAAGCCCGGTTTTGATAATTATCCAAATCTGGTATTAAATTGTATCATTTTTATAGTTACTTAGCTGCTAAGTAATCTATTTTCAGATCCGATATGATCCAATAGAATACTTGTTACGTGTTTAAGATGCATTTATATGAATCGATCCGTAATTTGGACGCGTGTTTATTAGCATCTTTATCAAGGTATTCGTTTTATCTCGGTTATGTGCATCTGAATGTATTTTATACGTGTTCGCGTTTTATGTTAATTTAAGTATCGTTTTTGTTTTTCGAATATTAACGGACCAGGACCCCGCCGTAACCCCACCAGGGCGTCAAAGCCCGCAAAAATTCACGATTTTATTTTTAGAGAGTTATTCGTATTTCGAATACCTCGTATTTTCGTATTTTTGAATTATTCACAATTTTTGGAAAATTTCGATACAAATTTTAAATTTTTCTCGTTTTTAAAATTGTTCCCTGTAGTTATTGTGGCGCCCTCCAAACCCGGGTCAGAAGTTTGGGGTCCACACACATACCTTATTTATAACCTGCTTATAACAATACTAAAGATAATAATAATATGCAATGACCCTACTTACCAACTACCACGGATCACAACAGGTTAAAGTATGCACACAAGCCAAACACACTAATATATTACATACCGATTAAATCCCAACCATTCAAACTCAAACTGAGTATTAAACATATTACAAACTTTTGCAATTTACATTATTCCAAAAAAAGCCTACTAGCTCAGCTTCAACAGCCTTAATCCCTAGCTCTCGCACTGGACTGGGGATCCTTGCTACCAACTGGTTCCTTTTTAACTGGAAAGAGTATAAACGACATCGCACAAATGAGCTAACTAGCTCAGCAAGTCACAATGACAAAACTGAGAATAATGATCATCAAGTGAATATGGTTATGATATCAAGTGATTAATGGATTATGATTTAGAATTGGATACTATATTTTCATTTTAAAACCAAGGTTAGCCTGCTGATCAGTCACGCACTAACCCCGAGCAAAACACACAACATTGCTCTAACTACTGGATCCAAGGCACACATTGGCATAACTTGACCATTATATGGTCTAACCACGAATCTGGTCCATAATTTTAGAAAAACAATCTAATTCTAACATAATAACAAAATTAAACAATAATAAACAATAATCAGAATCATGAACAACAGTGAGTGTTTAACAATGAAAGGGTTTCAACCCTTGTGTGGATCAACAAGGTACTTTCAAGGCTTGGATGTTGGGTAATGAAAGAATTGGATAACAAAGGAATCAATGTTTCAGGGTTTCAAGAATTTGGTCTTTCAAAGGATAAGATACCATGGGTTGAGTATATAATAATTCAGTTCAGTGTCTAGTATTTAGTGTGTATGAATTTGTGGAGTAGTATCGTAGATTTGTGGTTCGTGTTTGGGTATACAATAATCAATGGCTTAGAAAGAATATGGTTCATGGCTCAAGAACAATAACTGAAATCAGGGTTTAGGTTTCTGTGCTTCAAAGCACTTGTAATGTCAACAAGACTATCAAGTACTACAATATCTCGAGAAAGTTCAGAACACTTGCCTGGTATTAGCTTACTATCCTGCACTCCCTTCCAATCACAATTGTCTTATTCCTCAACTACCTGTTTCCCTTTCCTACATCTTGCCTCTTCTGCTCACATATGATAAGCATTTATCAATCATCAACTCACAGAATTCTATTCAACACATGCTTCTATCTACCCTTCGTTTCACCCAAATCCGATTAACGGATTGAAAGTTATGCAATAACCAAGTAAACACCGCATATATAGACCGATAGTCAATCAACAAGTCACGTATAACACATAATACATCACGTATTCAATGACATATCATTTATAAAGAAGTCTCGGGTCATAAATATGCTTTCGGGTATTTAAAATGATTTTTAAAGTATTTTTCAGAATTAATACGGGTCATTGGATCAATTTCGGATTAATAAACAGGGTTCAGTTGGCCAATTCTGGCTCCGAAACAATTTTGTAATAATTATCGAGCCTTGGAAATTATTTAGAATAATATTTTAAAGCTCGAAACTATTTTTTGGAATTTTTAAATCATTTTTAAATAATTAAATCTAATTAAATATTTAATTAAAATCAATTAATAATTAATTAAACCAATTAATCAATTAATTTTTGAATTAATTGACCAATTAATCAATTAAAAATCAACTGAAATTAATTAACTAATTAATTCAGATTTATTTTTGAATTAAAAATAATTTTCGGAATTAATAAACTAATTTTTAGAATTTTCAAAAATTAAAAATGAATTTTTATAAAAAAAATAAATAGAAAATATGATTTTTAAACATTTTATAAGCAGGAATCCTATTTTTGAAAACTTTGCAAACTACAGGGTCTAAACTTCATCATCTACAAAACTACAGGGGCATGTTTGCAATTTTGCCAGCTCAGCCGTCGACTCGCCGGAGAACACGATTTCGGCCACCTCAGGCCACCAAACTTTCCACATTAAATCTACAGGTTACCAGCAACTTATTCATGCAATCAAAACTCAATAATCATCTCTGTTCTGGCTGGAAATTGGCCAAGAACATCGCCGGTTTCCGGCGAACATCGAAAACTTTCAAAACATAACTCCCTTCGATCCATTAATCCTCTGTTAACGAGCTATATACCAATCGATTGCAAATTTCATAAGGAACACAACCCACTATAAAACAACAGCTAATAACCCCTGGATCAAAAACCCCCAAATTTCAATTGAAAATATTCATACGGGCTATAAACCCTACTTTTGAGCATGTTATTGAACTCCAAATCAGACGTATAATATATCAAAATCATCAGGAAAACAAGCTCTACCACATGCAATCATCAAATCATACAAACAATCATCCGAACAAAAATTCATATTTTTCATAAAAATAATTCGAAAATAATTAAATTTATATAAAATCAACCTTTGATTCTGCAGTAAAACAGGTCCTGGAATCTGATAGTACTCCTTGAGACCTTCAAATTGGTTACTCCAACTTTCCAAACGGATTTCACTAACACCTTGAATTTGTGGTTTGATTCTCAGAAAGGTTTATGAATATATGATTTTTCTCTGTAAAATTATATAATTATCTGTCTGCAAATGATTTTGATACGAAATAAAATACGGTAAAAGGCTATTTATATTTACGGGAAATTAGTATCCCGTTGGATCATTCCGGATATAAAACGGTACGTTTATTTTTAAAAACTGATCCAAACGGTATCGGTTTTCGGGATAATTATCCAAATCAGTACAATTTGTACTGCGGTCTTGGTCTCAGCGCCTGGTTACATGTATTACGAAGTGATAATTGTGATAGTTTAATAAAAAGCTCCCGTTTATCGAAAATACGGGTTTTATTGATTTACCGAAATGAATATTGTATCGAAAATGTTGCGCCGGGACCCGCGCAGGACAAACCGTACGCCGGATCGAAAAAGTCAAAACATGGAAAATGCTCGGAATATTACAATTAGATTAGGAAGGAGTTCTCGGAAGAGTTTCGGGTTCCAAAAACGTAACAACGGTTGACGTCGGTTGGTTCCCGTTTTTATAAAATAGATTTTAAATACTCGGAAAAAGATTTTATAAATTTCATATGATTCATATAAATTCATAAATCAACATAAAAATAATTAGGAAGATATGACAATTATCTATATTTTATTTTGGACATATAAAAATTAAAATACTCAATTAATAATATTTTTAAATATTCGAACACCGATAACACTAAACAATTAATTTACAGAATAGATACTGAACACACATAATAATTATTTAATAGAAAAAATAATTACACGATATATCCCGGATATTACATCCTTCCCCCCTTAAAAGGATTCTGTCCTCAGAATCTCTTAAGAAAACAAATGAGGGTACTTTTCTCTCATATCACTTTCTAACTCCCAGGTTGACTCTTCAACCTTTGGGTTTCTCCATAATACTCTTACTAACTTTACCACTTTATTCCTCAATACTTTCTCTCCCTTCTCTAGAATATCTATCGGACTCTCTACATATGACAAATCTGCCTGAAGCTCTAATGGCTCATATTCTATTACATGCCTGGAGTCTGGATTATACTTCTTAAGCATTGATACGTGAAAAACATTGTGAATGTGCTCCAGGTGCGGTGGTAATGCCAACTCATAAGCTACTTTGCCAATGAGCTTTAAAATCTCAAAAGGTCCGACATATCTTGGGCTTAGCTTCCCTTTCTTCCCAAACCTCGTTAGTCCTTTCCATTGTGATACTTTCAATAATTCCAAGCTTCCTTCTTCAAATTCCATATCCTTCCTTGACTGGTAGACATACTTTCTCTGATGATTTTGTGCGGCTATTAATCTCTTCTGGATAATTTCAACAACTTCCTTTGTCTGCTGCACCAATTCAGGTCCGAGTATTTTGCGTTCTCCTACTTCGTCCCAATATACTGGAGATCTACATTTGCGTCCATAAAGGGCTTCATAGGGTGGCATCCCAATGCTGGCGGTGATAACTGTTGTTATAAGCAAACTCTACCAGGGGTAAATGCTCGTCCCAACTTCCTTTGAAATCAATAGCACAAACATGTAACATGTCCTCGATTGTCTGGATCGTTCTTTCACTTTGGTCATCCGTCTGCGGGTGATAGGCCGTACTCATATTCAATCTAGTTCCCAAACATTCTTGAAAACTCTTTCGGAATCTTGAATTAAACCTTGGATCTCGATCAGATACGATAGACACTGGAACTTCATGACGAACTACAATTTCTTTTAGGTACATATGGACCAACTTGTCGAGCGAAAATCTTTCATTTATAGGCAGAAAATGAGCTGACTTGGTAAGTCTATCCACTATAACCCAAATGGCATCATGATTAGCCCTTGTCCTTGGTAATCCAACTATAAAATCCATGGAAATATGTTCCCACTTCCATTCTGGAATCTCCAATGGCTGTAGCAATCCGCTTGGTCTCTGATGCTCTGCTTTAACCCTCTGACAGGTATAACATTTGCTAATCCATTCCGCAATTTCCCTCTTCATGTCTGGCCACCAATAATTCTTCTTTAAATCTCTATACATCTTGGTACTTCCTGGATGGATGGAATACCTTGAATTATGTGCCTCCTGTAGAATTTCATTCTTTAACTTTGTCACCGGTGGAATCCAAATTCTAGATGAAAACCTCAGAATACCTTGGTCATCTTTCTGCGTGCATAACTCTTCCCCTACCAAACGATTTATATCTTGATCCATTACATCTTCCTGACATTTCTTTATTTTCTCTAATAATTCCGGTTGGAAAATCATACTGTACACTTTTCCTTCCTCAGGCTTGCAAACTCTAATCTCCAATTCCAATTTCTGAAATTCCTTATATATCTCTTCAGGTACGGACAACACATTTAACCTTTCCTTCCGACTTAACGCGTCTGCTACAACATTCACTTTACCGGGATGATAATTAATCGAGCAATCATAATCCTTGATGAATTCTAACCATCTCCTTTGTCTCATATTAAGTTCCTTCTGGGTAAATATATACTTCAAACTTTTGTGATCCGTATAAATCTCACATTTCTCTCCATACAGATAATGTCTCCAAATCTTCAAAGCAAATACTATGGCTGCTAACTCCAAATCATGAGTAGGGTACTTCTGTTCGTGTGGTTTCAATTGTCTTGACGCATACGTGATCACCTTGTCATGCTGCATAAGAACACATCCTAATCCTTTGTAAGAAGCATCACTATAAATAATGAAATTCCCTCGATCATCTGGAAGTGACAAAACAGGTGCCGTGATTAATCGTTGCTTCAATTCCTGAAAACTTTCCTCACATTTGTCATTCCATATAAACTTCTCACTCTTTCATGTAAGCTTTGTTAATGGTGTGGCAATCCTCGAGAAATTTTGAACGAATCGACGAAAATAATCCGCCAATCCCAAGAAACTTCTTACCTCGGTGGGTGTTCTCGGTCTCTCCCAATTCGTAATTGCCTCAATCTTTGTCGGGTCCACTTTGATCCCTTCATTAGTAACTATGTGTCCTAAGAACTGAACCTCTTGTAACCAAAACTCACACTTCGAGAATTTAGCATACAACTTATTTTTCCTTAAAATCTCCAAAGTTGTCCTTAAATGTTCCACATGATCCTCTTCTGTCTTTGAATAGATCAAAATATCGTCTATAAATACAATAATGAACTTGTCCAAGTATTCCTTGAAAATTCTGTTCATCAGGTCCATAAATGCTGCCGGGGCGTTGGTCAATCCAAAAGACATTACTAGAAATTCATAATGTCCATACCTTGTTCGAAAAGCTTTCTTTGGTATATCCTCTGGCTTGATCTTCAGTTGATGATATCCCGATTGTAATAACCCCAATTTTTGGGAATTTTTGAAACCCTTATGAATAGTGTTTTTGCTGAATGAGAAAACTTTTCATGCCACGCTATGTAGGGGTTCTGTTATTGATCTTATGGGATATTATTAGTACTCTATGTGGTATATAAGTGTATGTAAAGATCGTCATAATCCAATTCCGAACACTTTGGTTTTTCCCGGAAATCCATAAGATACGGAGAGAATTGAGTATAAGGTAACAGAATAAAAAGGATTTAAATTAAAGGATTATAATAGAGGATCATAAAAAGGAATATAATGTATTGAGAAAGGTTAAGGGAACCTAAGTAATAAGATCCCGGGTATGATCCTTCAAACGATAGACGAGAACGAAAGTTAAGCGAACCGTACAACAGATCAGCGGTCATTAGGCAAACGATTAGGAAGTTAATCAAAGGGATTAATGGGAGTGATGTCATCCAACCAATAGAAAGGAGACAAGGAAGGGAGGATGACATCATAAGGGTGACATAAGCATGACATGGAAGGAAGGAGGTGTGGTTGATTTAGGACCACACAAATTCAAGGGCAAGGTGGTAATTTGCTAAATCAAAAACAAAACCAAGCCAACCAACTAGCAAATCATTTCATCAAAAATCAAAAAAATCAGCCAAGGCATTGTTCTTCATATTAGCTCTCGGCTTTTTGCCTTTTTCAAAGAAAAAAATTTCCAAAATCAAGATCCAAGCATCCTTAATTGGTAAGAAAATTCCCTAACCATCTTTATGCTTAGTTATGGCTATATCATGAGTTTAAGCCATTAATTCTTTCTCTAGCTTCTTCATTTAATCAATGAAGAAGACAATGAATAGTGTTTTCAAGATTTTTAACTTGAAGTTTGTCTTGTTTTCTTGAAGATCCAAGCTTTCTTAAAACTTCTCCAAGCTTCTTAAGGCTTCCTAGCTCCACCCACCACTTCAAGGAAGGTATACCATTTCCAAACCCTAGGTTCATATATATTATAAGGTGATTTTGATGAGTAGGATGTTATTGTAGCTTGTTTTTATGATTTAGAGTTTGAGATTTGGTATGGTAGTGAAATGGAATGGTAATTATTGTGGTTTTGATTTAAAAGAACTTAAGAATGATTAAAGTAAAGTTTACGCATAAGTATGAATGGTTAAATTGAATTGGTTGGGGTTTTTATGATGTGATAAGGATGGAGGATGGTTGTATGTTGGATTTGAGGTTGATTTGGGTTGTTTGTGAATGGGTTAAAATTTGGAAATCACGTAAACATAGCCGTCGTAACGTCCGATTTTCTTTGGACTGTTTTTGTGCATAGCATTAGGACCCGAGAACCCCCTGCTAGATTGTGACCACTGCCATGTTTAGATAGCTCATGTTACGAGCTTCGTTTTGATATGTAGTTCGTTCGATTCCGATTTACGGTTTAGGGGAAACGACCGTTTCAAGTAACGGCGTTTCACGAACGAAACTTTTTCCCTCGCCTTACTTTGAAATGTAGGTTAAAGACCAAAAAGGGTTAATTAATGCATGAAACATTTATGGTAAGTGTTTTAGGCAGTTGGTAAGTCACTCGCGAAGGAATCGCTTTAAAACTCGTAAAGGTTAAATTATTAAAAATGATGGAGCCGAGGGTACCCGAGTGACTTAAGCGAATCAGTGAGCGCAAAACAAGCGTTAGAGTCTAAGTTAGTTAAAGTATAGAATTACAAGTGATTTTGGTTTAATTCCAACTTAATTGTTGTTTATAGGTTACCAGACTCGTCCCGAGCCATTCGTAACCCCCAGTCGCTCAGGCAAGTTTTCTACCCGTTATACTGTTGTTGTGATGTAAATATATGTATATGCATTATCTTGTGATATTGCATGACTGTTATTAGCAAATTTTGCGATATATTGGAGCATGCTAATATGGTATATATGCATGTCTGTTTCGTAATCTGGTTATCTATCTGTTGATTTCAATGCTTATAGTTGCATAATACCTATGCTAGAAATAAGCAAGTAGTTGCGTATACCCTTAGTATAGGGGATAAAAGGTGAACATATTTCTAAACCGGGAGTCGATGTTCCCGAGTATATTATATATATATATTTATTTTTATATATATATATGGTTATAGTTTTCCAAACTATTAATCGAATAAGGTTTATTCGATAACTTGAAACTTTATTTTACTATTGAATATTATTTCGAATATTATTCGAGGGCTTATGACTCCTTTTATTTATTTATCTGAATATTATTTGAATATTCATTCGAGGACTTATGACTCTTTTATATTATTATGAATATTATTTGAATATTCATTTGAGGATCTATGACTCCGATAATGTGCTGTAATATATTCTTTATTTTATTAAAGAGTAAGGTGTTAATAATCAAACTTATTTTCGATTATTCAAATAAAGATAATACTTTCATATAAGTATATCTTTGGTTATTTAATGTTTATTTCAAGTATAAGTTTTAATACTTCTACTTCAATTATTTTTATAAAGATTATTCTTTTTGGGAATATTATTTAAATAATAATATTCAGTCATTTTCTAAATATTCTGGGGACTGATTTACTTCATTAAATCAGCCTTACTCCAAACACTCTTTAAAGTGTTTTCGAGTCTTCAAAATGATTTTTAAAAGTCAGAGCGGATCCCAAAACTCATTTTTATATTTAAGATCTTCCTTTTTAAAAGGGGATTTAAATACTCGCTCAAAACCTGGGGAATCCGGCTCTGTGGTGTATTTTATATTCGCAACGAGGTTGCAGATTTGGTAAATGAATTGATTACTTGCCCAACGTTCGGGAAGTAAGCCCATCTCATTGAGTCGGCATAAGCGACAGGCCGAGGTACGGTCTATTATTGTGTAAGTGGCTCAGTGGGAGTCCATCAAATGCATAGGTGGCTGAGTGGCAGTCCAGCATAGGTCTTAATTATGACCAGGGTGATGACCAGTGGGGAATTCGTCCATCTACTAGTAGAAAAGGTTACTTATTGGTATCTTTGCCTGATCAGTAAGATATCGGGTTTATGCCAAAATTCTTTTCCTTTCCAAAATTCATTGGATGTTTCGAACTCTGTTCATACTTCACATAACAGAGGTTCCAGGAAATGTTTTCGGGATATATATGTATGTGGATATATATATATATCGGGACTAAATAAAGTATCTCATAACTTTTTCATTCAATAATATTTCAAAGATTGAATCTATTCAAGTCTTATCTTGTGGTCTCATCAGTGGGATGAACTTTTGAAATTGATTATAACTTGAACGGTGGTAGTTCAAGTAGTATTGGGAAAGATATAAGTATATTGGGGTATTTGGTAACCTCATCTTTTAAACTTATATCTAATTAATAATTGTCTTATGAATGACAAAGATTTTCAGAAAAACGTTGAGACAAGGTTAGATATATGAGATCACCTTGCAACGATATTTTTTTATACAGTTATACACTGGGACTTTGTGTATATTATGCATGGAAGAGGACTTCCAATATTTTGAAAAGTATATATGTATATATACTGAATATTTTGCGACTTCATCGCATTAAGATATCAAACTTGGTTCATTTCTTTTGACCAAGACTTTCATGAGTACTATGAGAAGGCTCATATACTAGTAAGTATATACTAGTAATTATCTTACACACGATAAATGATTCTAGTAAGTATCCATTTAGATACTTATATTATTGTTATCACTATATATTATCTTGCGAGCTGTAAGGCTCACTCTTGCTTTATTTCTTCATCACACAACAACAGTTAGGAAAGATGGCCAGACTCCAGCAGACCCAGCGCAAGCGCGTGGGAAGCGTCCCGCGTCTTCCCGATGATGTTGTGGCTGCTATAGCTGCAGAGGTAGATCTATTGGTAGATCAGGCATTCTATTTTTGAGAATCAATTAAGTATAATTATAACTTGTGGCAGATAATGGCAATTAACTGTAAATTTATCAAGTAATCATTTTGGGTTGTAATAACTTTTAAATTGTGGATTCAAAGACTTGTACTTATTTCAATTTCATCTCTGAGACTATAACGGGTTGTGGTGTGTGTTAGTATGGGGTCACAGCATAAGGTTATTTTTATTAAGTAAGTGAAGTGGTTTTGTGGAATGAAAGACCGTGACGACCCGGATCCCCGACCCCGGATCTGGGGGTGTTACAGTAATGGTATCAGAGCTAAGCGTTATAAACCTCAGAGATGATGGGACGTTAAGATAATAAGTTCACTAAGATAATAAGAACTCTTGCCAAGTTCATAGTCGGACTACCTAACGTAGTACTGACAGTTAAAACCCTTATGGGAACCCTTATAAATGTAGCGATAGAAGCGTAGTTCGTTATCGTATATGGTAGCGGGACTCTGAACCCTGAAGTTGAGGAACATCAGCGCGATGATGTTTTATTACTAATTGGAGATCGGATTGTGGATCCGATAGAGTGTCCTAATGCAGGACCGAATGATGTTGATATTGAGAATTTAGCGGTTGAGGATGTTGTCCTAGAAGGGATAGTTGTTGAGGAGGACCCCATGGAGGATCCTGACAAGAATGAATAAAGGACCACTGAGGAATTGATGACCATGGTTAGGGCAACTACCAGAGGTAGGATTGGCCGGTCACTACCGGAGGTTCGTTCAAGTTTGTAAAGATAGTAACCCCTTTAACGCGGCTTACTCGTAAGACTGAGAAGTTCGAATGGACAGAGAAATGCGAGAACAGCTTTTAAGAACTGAAGCAGAGGTTGGTGATGGCCCCTATGCTGGCATTGCCGGATGGAAAAGGAGATTTTGTGAAGTGTAGTGACGCTTCGCACAAGGGCTTAGGGTGCGTGCTTATGCAGCACGGTAAGGTAATCGCGTACATGTCAAGACAATTAAGGTAATATGAAATTCGATATCCCCGCCCATGAGCTTAGGCTCGTGGCAATAGTTTTACCCTAAAGATTGGAGGCACTACTTGTATGGAGAGAAGTGCGAGAATTACCTAAGCCATAAGTGCTCTAGTACATTCTTACGTAGAAAGAGCTCAACATACGCCAGAGGAGGCGGTTAGAGCTAATCAAGAATTATGATTGGGAGATTCTTTATCATTCGGGGAAAGCCAATATGGTGGCTGATGCCCTTGGTAAAAAAAGGAGAGACTCAAGATGATAATGTCTTTTAGAGAGTTTATAAGAGATTTTGAGAAAATGGAAATAGTAGTGAAGGTAACCGGAGCCGGTACCGAAAAGCTGTTTGAGATTGCAATACAGCCCGAATTATTGGAAAAGAACAGATTGTGCCAAAAAAAAAGTGATGAATGAAGGCAGAGAGCCAACAAATAGATAAGAGATTAATACCGAGAAAGATGATAAGGGAATAATGAGGTATTCCTACAGAATTTGGGTTCCAAATGTTCAAGAGCTTAAGGATGAGATCTTAGATGACAGCTAGTTTGAGGAATAAGATTTAGAGCAAACCCTGAACGTGATAGTCAGGGAGGTCGCCATCAAGATAGAAAGAACCCATGACATAATGGAGTGGAAAATGAGGATTTTAAATTAAAAGATGACCCCAATTATAGGGAGTAGGATGAAACATTTCATAATAAGGAAACAGAAAGTCGAGTAAGGAAAGGAGACCCGAGATGGTACTCCTATACGGCAATTCATGGACCTGTCTAGACAGAACTTAGACTATTATCCCCAACCACCACCTTGAGGGAACAATGTGGTGTGAAATTTTTCAGGACCTTTAAGTCTCTAAGCTCTCAGAGTTCCAAGGAACAGGTTGACCTAGTCGAGGCAAGAGCCTGGCTAAGGGAAATAAAGGAATCATTGAGATTCTGAATGATTGATGAACCACAAAAGACTATTTTTTCACTTACCCTCCTAAGAGAGAGACCACCTGCTGGTGAAAGACCAAGGAAGGCACGGAGCAAGAGATTATAATAAACTGATTTAAGTTCAGTCAATTGTTTTCGGGAAAGTAACTCCCAAAGATAAGGAGATAGTGTAAAAGCTTTGGAGCTAGAACAAAAGCGGATAAGTATGATGAATTGTGAATCTAAGTTGTAAAAAGTTGTCAAGATTCGTTCTAAGGACACGAATCCAGAATGACGGGATGTTTGAAATCAATGCTTATGTTGTGTTGGTTCATGAAATAATGATAAGAGAAAGGAATATAACGGCAATAGAGTTTGAGGAATGATAAGGGAGTTGGGTATGAGGAAACCCTAAAGACTAGTAGAAATAGAAATAGAAGAGTATGTAATCATTGGGATGAGGGTGATTCACCATGAGTTAAAAATTGATGGTTGAAGGCATAAGAGTTATGTATAGTTTACCCCCTGTAAGTTGGGAGGATTCGAGGAAACCTTGAGATAATTCGAAGGATAAATAATGAGACGCGGATAGACTGAGGAGATAAGAAAGTAAGAAAGTAGGAAAATTGGATGAAGGAAGTGACCTTCAAGAATGTGAAATGTAAGACCGGTGGCTCGATACCCAGAAAGGGAGACGCCAGGTATGAGAGATATCCCAACATTGAGGTGACTGTTGAGATAAACAACAAAAGTAAATAAGGAATTATTAAGAAGAAGTTCACGTTGAACACGACCAATATCTTCCAGAACATCCTTGTTATCGTTACCAAATTAGGCAAGACAAGCGGATAACCGTTGTTATCTTTTGGAGGCCATATTTATTGACCCCATTTTGAATACAGACGTTATTGTGAAATTAGACATGTACTATCAAGGTGGGAATGATTGAATAAGATACCCTTATCAGGGATATATGACTTGAGTTATCCATGGAAGGATGCATGTACCTTTTTAAAGGTGGAATTAAGGATAGAACATCGGTAACTTAAAATGAATCTTAGGGGAATGCATAAAGGTTGGCATTTCACCCTTAATAGGGATAGTATGAAATCTGACAGTATGAATTGGAAAGGATTAAGGTAATAACAACCTTTAAGAATCAGTGGAGAAATTTTTCAGAAGTATATAGACAATGGTTCTAGTAATAGTAAATGGTATTTTGATATGCCCTGTACCTAGGGAATACAGGAGGAACGATTGAAGGATAACCTTAGAGGTTTTACAAGGAGAAAGGTAATATTCAAAATTCTCAAGAGTAAAAAAAAAAAAAAATGTTGATAAAAGAAATATGACGTAATTATAATGATGCCAAGTGGGGCACGTGTTAAACCACGAGAAAGTATGGATCGGACCAGTAAAGGTCGAAATTGTTCAGGGCAATTAGGGCCTAATATAAAAGATATTCTAAGTATGATTGAGAGTCAGTCGTGACAGTGATTAACCTCTAAAGACTGAGGCAATAACTTATGGAAAAATGGTGATTTTTTTTTTACTCATCAGATATTAAGGAAAACATCTTCACAATAGCAGTGATTGAAATGAGGTAGAAAATTATTTAGAGGTGGTTAAAATGACATTGACTATAAGGAAATTGTACTATCAGGAAAGGCCAAAGAGGTGGCCGACACTTTAAAGGTAAGTGGATAATTATAGGCGCGTGTGCCAAAAGAATACAGTGATGATGGTTAGAAATGTGAAGGTTGAATTATGGTTTGGAAGATTGACATTCCTTCTGATGACGGTGCAATACCCAACCGTAATAGTAGTAGGTAAAGGTTTCATTCGTGTAATCGCCATGAACGGGCTATCTATCTTAGGAGGTCCTATCTGGGGATAAGCCAGGACCATGTTTCCAAAAGGACTAAACGAACCTTTGAGTTAAGTCTTCTATCGAAGGCATATGATTAAAAATGGTATTAGCCTGCTATCGTTGCTTTGAGCGAAACTCTTCTGCAATTTTATCTGCTTCATGTCATGTATGTATGTCAGAATCAGGAGTGTTCTTCATGAATCGTGAATGGTGATTATGTTACCTCCTTAGAAGGATTTGATACGACATGTATGGACTCCGTATGGTTAGCTATTAAGATTTCATGGAATGTGAATGACGACAGTAGGTCAGTGGTGGACCATAGTAAGGCAGCAATGATTCTGCGAGTATCGAGCTGATTACAACCGTGAGAGTTGTATTGGAATGGGTGTTGAGATTGAGTACCACTAATCGGGTCGTGGTAGTGTATAAGTTATCATCGATAGACTAATTAAGTAGAGTGTCTACCTAGTGAATCATTATTCTTTCTTATCAATAGGGAGTCGTATTATTATACGAGGAAGGTTGCGGTGCAAGCATAGAATTCTAGTAACGATGATGTCTAGAATGAGATCCCAGATTCGATTTTCGATGTCGAGGGAGTTTCAAAGGTAATTGTGTATAAGCTCGAGGAAGAGCATGGGTCCATAGAATGATGGACGGGATAGCGAAAATATTTAGGCACGTGAAATGCGATGCTATAATACTTGATGCGGATATAAATACATATATGTTTTATTCTTCTATGACAAACCTCTATAGTTCAGAGGTAGATTCCAAGCCAGATATTTTATGGCAATAAAATTTTTATGAATATACAATTCTTTTCAATTCGTTCTTTTCTCTTCTTTTCATTTCATGTAATCTGAGAAGAACAACCCTTCCAGAAAGGGGAGGTATTGCCGAATGACTATCTATCTGTGTGATAGAAGCCTAGTAGGATACCAGCTATTGTTTAATTGCTTGTCAAGTACGAAAGGCTGGCCACCTTCTGTACTAACTATGCGATATAACAAGTGTTCATGATCATAGTGATCTCTCAACAAATTCCTTTACTTCTATTTGATTGATCAAATTTTGGAAAATAGAAACAGCTAAAAAAAAAAAAAAAAAAAGGAGTAATAAAGTGGTGGTAGTATGCGGAATGGGAATACATTCGTGATACTAAGGTTGACGTGGTTATTAAAGGGTTATAGAGCGCTAGCGAGCAAAAGTATGACCAGTATAATATTAGGAACGGAAGGTGATAGCGATTACGAACTGGAAAAGAATGGGTATTGAGGAGCAAGAGCTCTAATGATTGGAAGCTATGATGAGAGTCTGTGCAATAGACTTGAAAGAAATTGGAATGATCACTTAATTCGGATTGAGTTATCTTACGACAATAGATCATATGTCATTATCGAGATGTCGCCTTATGAGATCCTTGAGGGAAGACAATTTCGATCTCCCTTATGTTAGGATGAAGTTGTAGAGCGCAAGATGCTCGGACCCGCAGTAGTCCAAAGGACCAAGGATATGATAGATCTAAGCAGAGGACGGCTGGTAGTAGCCCAAGATGGACATGATAAGTATGTTGATTTGACACGAAAGGATAAAGAGTATGAAATAGGGGACCTAGTAATGTTATAGGTATCCCTTGGAAATGATTGATGAGGTTCGGAAAGAAAGGAAAGCTAAGTCTACAATTTGTTGGACCCTTGGATATATTAAGACGTTTGGGAAGTTAGCATATGAGCTAGCCCTAATCCCGAACATGTAGCAGGTCGTAACGTGTTTCACGTATCAATGTTAAGGAAGTGAAATTCAGATGCCAGATAAATAGAGGCATATGAGCGCATAGATATGCAACCCAACGTAACCTATATGGAGCAACCAGGAAGGGTTATAGAGTGAAAAAGGAACAAGTGCTTAGGAGAAGGATTATCAAACTAGGCAGAGTTTGGTGGTAGAACCACAATGTGGGAAAATTTACTTGAGAGTTAGAAAGTGCAATACTAAGAAAGTATCCCTATTCATTTCTATCTGATTCCGGGACGGAATCCTTTTAAGGAGGGGAGACTGTAATAACCCCAATTTTTGGGAATTTTTGAAACCCTTATGAATAGTGTTTTTGCTGAATGAGAAAACTTTTCATGCCACGCTATGTAGGGGTTCTGTTATTGATCTTATGGGATATTATTAGTACTCTATGTGGTATATAAGTGTATGTAAAGATCGTCAGAATCCAATTCCGAACACTTTGGTTTTTCCCGGAAATCCATAAGATACGGAGAGAATTGAGTATAAGGTAACAGAATAAAAAGGATTTAAATTAAAGGATTATAATAGAGGATCATAAAAAGGAATATAATGTATTGAGAAAGGTTAAGGGAACCTAAGTAATAAGATCCCGGGTATGATCCTTCAAACGATAGACGAGAACGAAAGTTAAGCGAACCGTACAACAGATCAGCGGTCATTAGGCAAACGATTAGGAAGTTAATCAAAGGGATTAATGGGAGTGATGTCATCCAACCAATAGAAAGGAGACAAGGAAGGGAGGATGACATCATAAGGGTGACATAAGCATGACATGGAAGGAAGGAGGTGTGGTTGATTTAGGACCACACAAATTCAAGGGCAAGGTGGTAATTTGCTAAATCAAAAACAAAACCAAGCCAACCAACTAGCAAATCATTTCATCAAAAATCAAAAAAATCAGCCAAGGCATTGTTCTTCATATTAGCTCTCGGCTTTTTGCCTTTTTCAAAGAAAAAAATTTCCAAAATCAAGATCCAAGCATCCTTAATTGGTAAGAAAATTCCCTAACCATCTTTATGCTTAGTTATGGCTATATCATGAGTTTAAGCCATTAATTCTTTCTCTAGCTTCTTCATTTAATCAATGAAGAAGACAATGAATAGTGTTTTCAAGATTTTTAACTTGAAGTTTGTCTTGTTTTCTTGAAGATCCAAGCTTTCTTAAAACTTCTCCAAGCTTCTTAAGGCTTCCTAGCTCCACCCACCACTTCAAGGAAGGTATACCATTTCCAAACCCTAGGTTCATATATATTATAAGGTGATTTTGATGAGTAGGATGTTATTGTAGCTTGTTTTTATGATTTAGAGTTTGAGATTTGGTATGGTAGTGAAATGGAATGGTAATTATTGTGGTTTTGATTTAAAAGAACTTAAGAATGATTAAAGTAAAGTTTACGCATAAGTATGAATGGTTAAATTGAATTGGTTGGGGTTGTTATGATGTGATAAGGATGGAGGATGGTTGTATGTTGGATTTGAGGTTGATTTGGGTTGTTTGTGAATGGGTTAAAATTTGGAAATCACGTAAACATAGCCGTCGTAACGTCCGATTTTCTTTGGACTGTTTTTGTGCATAGCATTAGGACCCGAGAACCCCCTGCTAGATTGTGACCACTGCCATGTTTAGATAGCTCATGTTACGAGCTTCGTTTTGATATGTAGTTCGTTCGATTCCGATTTACGGTTTAGGGGAAACGACCGTTTCAAGTAACGGCGTTTCACGAACGAAACTTTTTCCCTCGCCTTACTTTGAAATGTAGGTTAAAGACCAAAAAGGGTTAATTAATGCATGAAACATTTATGGTAAGTGTTTTAGGCAGTTGGTAAGTCACTCGCGAAGGAATCGCTTTAAAACTCGTAAAGGTTAAATTATTAAAAATGATGGAGCCGAGGGTACCCGAGTGACTTAAGCGAATCAGTGAGCGCAAAACAAGCGTTAGAGTCTAAGTTAGTTAAAGTATAGAATTACAAGTGATTTTGGTTTAATTCCAACTTACTTGTTGTTTATAGGTTACCAGACTCGTCCCGAGCCATTCGTAACCCCCAGTCGCTCAGGCAAGTTTTCTACCCGTTATACTGTTGTTGTGATGTAAATATATGTATATGCATTATCTTGTGATATTGCATGACTGTTATTAGCAAATTTTGCGATATATTGGAGCATGCTAATATGGTATATATGCATGTCTGTTTCGTAATCTGGTTATCTATCTGTTGATTTCAATGCTTATAGTTGCATAATACCTATGCTAGAAATAAGCAAGTAGTTGCGTATACCCTTAGTATAGGGGATAAAAGGTGAACATATTTCTAAACCGGGAGTCGATGTTCCCGAGTATATTATATATATATATTTATTTATATATATATGGTTATAGTTTTCCAAACTATTAATCGAATAAGGTTTATTCGATAACTTGAAACTTTATTTTACTATTGAATATTATTTCGAATATTATTCGAGGGCTTATGACTCCTTTTATTTATTTATCTGAATATTATTTGAATATTCATTCGAGGACTTATGACTCTTTTATATTATTATGAATATTATTTGAATATTCATTTGAGGATCTATGACTCCGATAATGTGCTGTAATATATTCTTTATTTTATTAAAGAGTAAGGTGTTAATAATCAAACTTATTTTCGATTATTCAAATAAAGATAATACTTTCATATAAGTATATCTTTGGTTATTTAATGTTTATTTCAAGTATAAGTTTTAATACTTCTACTTCAATTATTTTTATAAAGATTATTCTTTTTGGGAATATTATTTAAATAATAATATTCAGTCATTTTCTAAATATTCTGGGGACTGATTTACTTCATTAAATCAGCCTTACTCCAAACACTCTTTAAAGTGTTTTCGAGTCTTCAAAATGATTTTTAAAAGTCAGAGCGGATCCCAAAACTCATTTTTATATTTAAGATCTTCCTTTTTAAAAGGGGATTTAAATACTCGCTCAAAACCTGGGGAATCCGGCTCTGTGGTGTATTTTATATTCGCAACGAGGTTGCAGATTTGGTAAATGAATTGATTACTTGCCCAACGTTCGGGAAGTAAGCCCATCTCATTGAGTCGGCATAAGCGACAGGCCGAGGTACGGTCTATTATTGTGTAAGTGGCTCAGTGGGAGTCCATCAAATGCATAGGTGGCTGAGTGGCAGTCCAGCATAGGTCTTAATTATGACCAGGGTGATGACCAGTGGGGAATTCGTCCATCTACTAGTAGAAAAGGTTACTTATTGGTATCTTTGCCTGATCAACAAGATATCGGGTTTATGCCAAAATTCTTTTCCTTTCCAAAATTCATTGGATGTTTCGAACTCTGTTCATACTTCACATAACAGAGGTTCCAGGAAATGTTTTCGGGATATATATGTATGTGGATATATATATATATATCGGGACTAAATAAAGTATCTCATAACTTTTTCATTCAATAATATTTCAAAGATTGAATCTATTCAAGTCTTATCTTGTGGTCTCATCAGTGGGATGAACTTTTGAAATTGATTATAACTTGAACGGTGGTAGTTCAAGTAGTATTGGGAAAGATATAAGTATATTGGGGTATTTGGTAACCTCATCTTTTAAACTTATATCTAATTAATAATTGTCTTATGAATGACAAAGATTTTCAGAAAAACGTTGAGACAAGGTTAGATATATGAGATCACCTTGCAACGATATTTTTTTATACAGTTATACACTGGGACTTTGTGTATATTATGCATGGAAGAGGACTTCCAATATTTTGAAAAGTATATATGTATATATACTGAATATTTTGCGACTTCATCGCATTAAGATATCAAACTTGGTTCATTTCTTTTGACCAAGACTTTCATGAGTACTATGAGAAGGCTCATATACTAGTAAGTATATACTAGTAATTATCTTACACACGATAAATGATTCTAGTAAGTATCCATTTAGATACTTATATTATTGTTATCACTATATATTATCTTGCGAGCTGTAAGGCTCACTCTTGCTTTATTTCTTCATCACACAACAACAGTTAGGAAAGATGGCCAGACTCCAGCAGACCCAGCGCAAGCGCGTGGGAAGCGTCCCGCGTCTTCCCGATGATGTTGTGGCTGCTATAGCTGCAGAGGTAGATCTATTGGTAGATCAGGCATTCTATTTTTGAGAATCAATTAAGTATAATTATAACTTGTGGCAGATAATGGCAATTAACTGTAAATTTATCAAGTAATCATTTTGGGTTGTAATAACTTTTAAATTGTGGATTCAAAGACTTGTACTTATTTCAATTTCATCTCTGAGACTATAACGGGTTGTGGTGTGTGTTAGTATGGGGTCACAGCATAAGGTTATTTTTATTAAGTAAGTGAAGTGGTTTTGTGGAATGAAAGACCGTGACGACCCGGATCCCCGACCCCGGATCTGGGGGTGTTACACCGATCTTAAATGAATCTTGGAGAAATACTTGGCTCCCTTCAATTGGTCAAACAAATCATCAATTCTAGGTAACGGATACTTGTTCTTGATCGTAAGCTTGTTGAGCTCCCTATAGTTGATACATAGTCTCATGCTTCCATCTTTCTTCTTAACAAATAATACCGGTGCTCCCCACGGGGATACACTAGGTCTGATTACTCCTTTTTCTAACAACTCCTGCAACTGCTTCACTAGATCTTTCATCTCAACATGCGCCATTCTATACGGGGCCTTGGATACTGGTTCTATTCCAAGTGTTAAGTCGATCGCAAATTCAATTTCCCTATCTGGAGGACGTCCTGGCAATTCGTCGGGAAACACGTCTGGAAATTCATTCACTACTAGAATATCTTCAAGTTTTGCTAGCTCCTGACTTTTGTCAATCACGTATGCTATAATATGCTTGCATCCTTGCCGTAATATCTTCTTAGCTTGAATTATTGTTAAGAACTTCTTTACTTGCTTCTGTCCCTTGAACGTTACTATCTTTTCATCAGGCATATTCACCATTACCTTCTTGTTTCGACAATCTATCTGGGCATCGTGCTCAGATAACCAATCCATCCCTAATATAACGTCAAATTCTCCTAACTTAAATGGTATCAAATCTACACAAAACATACTACCAGAAATCTCAACCTCACAATTCCCACAAACTTGATTCACAGTTACACGTTCTTGATTTGTTAATTCCACAGTCATTATTTCATTTAAATACACAACTGGACAATTTAACTTACTAACAAAATCTTGTGAAACAAACGATCGAGTTGCCCCCGAATCTATTAACACTTTGGCACATAAAGAATTCACATTGAGCGTACCTGCCATGACATCTGTATCCTGGATAGCATCCTTCACTGACATGTCGAAAACTATAGCCCTTGGAGTCTCATTTACTGCTGGGGTAGATCCCATGATCCTCAATGCATTACTGACTAGGACTAATATCTTGCAATCCCTGGCCATATGTCCTGGCTTTCCACATTTGAAGCACGTAAATCCAATGGCTGGAACCTTTACTGCTGGATTTTGGATAGGCTGATCCTTATTTGCTGGCTCTCTAGCTGGCTGATTTCGGCATTCCCTCGAATAGTGCCCTTTCTGGTTGCATTTGAAACATACCACATTCAACTTGTTACAAACTCCTCCATGCTTCTTTCCACAAACTTCACAATCTGGAAAAGTTAATCTCAACTGATTCGGCTGATTCGCATTAGCTGAACGGTTTCCCTGGCCTCCGTCTCCTGCATTTTGTCTCCTGAAATTAAAATTTCTCCCTGGCTGGAACTTGCCCTTCTTAAAGTTTGGAAACTTCCCTGGGTGTAACTGACCCTCACTTCCCTCAACCTTCCTTTTATTGCTCTCTTTTTCCTTCTGTGACATCTCACTTTCGTTCTCTGCAATCATAGCCTTCTGTACAACCCCTGCATAGGTCTCCGACTCAAAAATAGGTACCTTCCCTATGATCCATGGCTTCAAGCCTTGCTGGAATCTCTTAGCTTTCTTCCTATCAGTATCAACATACGACGGCACATACCTTGACAATTCCTCAAATTTACTCTCATAATCTGACACCGACATAGTTCCTTGCTTTAACTCTAAAAATTTCAGCTCCATCTGGTCTTAAACAAACTGAGGAAAATATTTTTCTAAAAACAATTCCTTAAACCTCTCCCAAGTAGTAACATCTGTACCTTCCAATGTCTTCACCATCTCTCACCAGTAGGTGGCCTCATTCTTCAAATAGTAACTTGCAAACTCAACCTTCTGCTCCTCTTTCACTTTTACCAAGGCAAATGCCTTCTCTATTTCCTTTAACCACACATTTGCTTCAATTGGCTCTAAGGAACCCTTGAATTCTGGTGGGTTTACTGCCTAAAAAGTTTTGAAAGTTACCTGGGAATTGGTCTGTCTTTGTTGTTGTTGTGCGAGGTGAACTGTTTGTTGGGCCAAGATTTGGAGAATCTGGGCTATTGCTGGGTCTATGGGTCCTGGGTTCATATTCTAGTTTGTCTCATCTTGGTTATTATTGTTGTTATTGGTGGTTTCTTCATTCTGGGCGTTGGTGCGGGTATTTCTTTTGGGAGGCATTTTCTGTAAAGAATCAAACAATTTATTTAGCTTTTGAATCAAATCTTTGCATAAAGGAAAAGTTTTGTAAAACAGAAATATCTCTTTTTTTGAAAACAGTTGTAACAAAGTAAATTGCATGCTTCTTTACAGAATATAAACAGTTATGGAAAACAGGGTACATGGTATCACAGGGTATAACTGGTGCAATAAATATGGTAAAGTAAAACAAGTGTGATAAAGTAAATGACAGTGCTGGAAAAGAAAATGTACTGATATATATAGATCAACAGTTTTAGGTGGTACAAGCGTAAAAACGCTTCGAAAGTAAAAGCAAAAAGGGTACAACAACCTACTCACTAGTCAAAATCGCTAGTCTATAAAGACAACTCAAAAGTCTACTGATACACACTACACACTACTGTACATACTATACAACCACAACAACACTGCTCCGCATCTCCATCTCTGAGTCTCTGTCTCAACTCCAAGAAAACTCTGGTCCTGCCAGCCTCTCAAAGTCCTCCATCACCTCAGTAGCCCTGGCCATCAGTGCATCAGGGCCTCTGCCAGGTAGTGTAGCTCCATGTAGCCTAGCCTCAAGGACCCTCCCTGTCACATGAATCTCCTCTCGAAGCTCCCTCACACCACGATCCATATCTGTAGTCCTGATGATATGCTGTAACTCTCTGATCTGAGCCAACAAGGAATCACACTCCAATAGAAGGGCCTCATACCGGTAATAAGGAACTGGGGCAATGTAGTCTGGAAGGGGTCACTCGCAACTGAATACCCAGTGGAATCTGAATCAGCTGGTGGGGGTCCTCTACCAGGTGGCCTCATGCCTGGAGGTGGAATAGCCTGCAGTGGTACGGGCTGCAACACCGGTGGATGTAGAATAGCCAATACTGGTGGAATAACAGGACGGGGATCCGATGCTGGTGCTCCAACTGAAGGCTCTGAGTGATCAGCTGATACAGGAATAAAAGAGTCGGCCATCTCTGCTATCTGAAATTATATCGCAATATAAGAATCTCGAACCACGACGCGAATTATACTACTACTGGTTATACCGTAACACTCAACCTCTCAACGTTCTATCATTCTATTCCTTACTTCTAATCCTAACCCTCTACCCATTCCCGTCAATCTAGGCTTGTGTCAGTGACTTATAACCTGTGGCTCTGATACCAAAACTGTGGCGCCCTCCAAACCCGGGTCAGAAGTTTGGGGTCCAAACACATACCTTATTTATAACCTGCTTATAACAATACTAAAGATAGTAATAATATGCAATGACCCTACTTACCAACTACCACGGATCACAACAGGTTAAAGTATGCACACAAGCCAAACACACTAATATATTACATACCGATTAAATCCCAACCATTCAAACTCAAACTGAGTATTAAACATATTACAAACTTTTGCAATTTACATTATTCCAAAAGAAGCCTACTAGCTCAGCTTCAACAGCCTTAATCCCTAGCTCTCGCACTGGACTGGGGATCCTTGCTACCAACTGGTTCCTTTTTAACTGGAAAGAGTATAAACAACATCGCACAAATGAGCTAACTAGCTCAGCAAGTCATAATGACAAAACTGAGATTAATGATCATCAAGTGAATATGGTTATGATATCACGTGAACAATGGATTATGATTTAGAACTGGATACTATATTTTTATTTTAAAACCAAGGTTAGGCTGCTGATCAGTCACGCACTAACCCCGAGCAAAGCACACAGCATTGCTCTAACTACTGGATCCAAGGCACACATTAGCCTAACTTGACCATTATATGGTCTAACCACGAATCTGGTCCACAATTTTATAAAAACAATCCAATTCTAACATAATAACAAAATTAAACAATAATAAACAATAATCAGAATCATGAACAACAGTGAGTGTTTAACAATGAAAGGGTTTCAACCCTTGTGTGGATCAACAAGGTACTTTCAAGGCTTGGATGTTGGGTAATGAAAGAATTGGATAACAAAGGAATCAATGTTTCAGGGTTTCAAGAATTTGGTCTTTCAAAGCATAAGATACCATGGGTTGAGTATATAATAATTCAGTTCAGTGTCTGGTATTTAGTGTGTATGAATTTGTGGAGTAGTATCGTAGATTTGTGGTTCGTGTTTGGGTATACAATAATCAATGGCTTAGAAAGAATATGGTTCATGGCTCAAGAACAATAACTGAAATCAGGGTTTAGGTTTCTGTGCTTCAAAGCACTTGTAATATCAACAAGACTATCAAGTACTACAATATCTCGAGAAAGTTCAGAACACTTCCTGGTATTAGCTTACTATCCTGCACTCCCTTCCAATCACAATTGTCTTATTCCTCAACTAGCTGTTTCCCTATCCTACATCTTGCCTCTTCTGCTCACATATGATAAGCATTTATCAATCATCAACTCACATGATTATATTCAACACATACTTCTATCTACCCTTCGTTTCACCCAAATCCGATTAACGGATTGAAAGTTATGCAATAACCAAGTAAACACCGAATATATAGACCGATAGTCAATCAACAAGTCACGTATAACACATAATACATCACGTAATCAATGACATATCATTTATAAAGAAGTCTCGGGTCATATATATGCTTTCGGGTATTTAAAATGATTTTTAAAGTATTTTTCAGAATTAATACGGGTCGTTGGATCAATTTCGGGTTAATAAACAGGGTTCGGTTGGCCAATTCTGGCTCCGAAACAATTTTGTAATAATTATCGAGCCTTGGAAATAATTTAGAATAATATTTTAAAGCTCGAAACTATTTTTTGGAATTATTAAATCATTTTTAAATAATTTTATCTAATTAAATAATTAACTAAAATCAATTAATAATTTATTAAATCAATTAATCAATTAATTTTTGAATTAATTGACCAATTAATCAATTAAAAATCAACTGAAACTAATGAACTAATTAATTCAGATTTATTTTTGAATTAAAATTAATTTTCGGAATTAATATACTAATTTTTAGAATTTTCAGAAATTAAAAATGAATTTTTATAATAAAAATAAATAGGAAATATGATTTTTAAACATTTTATAAACATGAATCCTATTTTTGAAAACTTTGCAAACTACAGGGACTAAATTTCATCATCTACAAAACTACAGGGGCCTGTCGACTCGCCGGAGTGTGGTCGGAGAACACGATTCCGGCCACCTCAGGCCACCAAACTGTCCAGATTAAATCTACAGGTTACCAGCAACTTATTCGTGCAATCAAAACTCAATAATCATCTCTGTTCTGGCCGGAAATTGGCCAAGAACATCGCCGGTTTCCGGCGAACATCGAAAACTTTCAAAACACAACTCCCTTCGATCCATTAATCCTCTGTTAACGAGCTATATACCAATCGATTGCAAATTTCATAAGGAACACAACCCACTATAAATCAACAGCTAATAACCCCTGGATCAAAAACCCCCAAATTTCAATTGAAAACATTCATACGGGCTATAAACCCTAATTTTGAAATTCGAAAATTAAACCTACTTTTGAGCATGTTATTGAACTCCAAATCAGACGTATAATATATCAAAATCATCAGGAAAACAAGCTCTACAACATGCAATCATCAAATCATACAAACAATCATCCGAACAAAAATTCATATTTTTCATAAAAATAATTCGAAAATAATTAAATTTATATAAAATCAACCTTTGATTCTGCAGTAAAACAGGTCCTGGAATCTGATACCCTCCTTGAGACCTTCAAATTGGTTACTCCAACTTTCCAAACGGATTTCACTAACACCTTGAATTTGTGGTTTGATTTTCATAAAGGTTTATGAATATATGATTTTTCTCTGTAAAATTATATAATTATTTGTCTGCAACTGATTTTGATACGAAATAAAATACGGAAAAAGGCTATTTATATTTATGGGAAATTAGTATCCCGTTGGATCATTCCGGATATAAAACGGTATGTTTATTTGTAAAAACTGATCCAAACGGTATCGGTTTTCGGGATAATTATCCAAATCAGTACAATTTGTATTGCGGTCTTGGTCTCAGCGCCTGGTTACACGTATTACGATGTGATAATTGTGATAGTTTAATAAAAAGCTCCCGTTTATCGAAAATATGAGTTTTATTGATTTACCGAAACGAATATTGTATCGAAAATATTGCGCCGGGACCCGCGCAGGACAAACCGTACGCCGGATCGAAAAAGTCGAAACATGGAAAATGCTCGGAATATTACAATTAGATTAGGAAGGAGTTCTTGGAAGAGTTTCGGGTTCCAAAAACGTAACAACGGTTGACGTCGGTTGGTTCCCGTTTTTATAAAATAGATTTTAAATACTCGGAAAAAGATTTAATAAATTTCATATGATTCATATAAATTCATAAATCAACATAAAAATAATTAGGAAGATATGACAATTATCTATATTTTATTTTGGACATATAAAAATTAAAATACTCAATTAATAATATTTTTAAATATCCAAACACCGATAACACTTAACAATTAATTCACAGAATAGATACTGAACATACATAATAATTATGTAATAGCAAAAATAATTACACGATATATCCCGGATATTACAATTATTATTTTTGGGGCTTAATTTTTTTAATTATGGGAATAAAAACACCCTTAAATGATTTTAGGGTATTTATTTTCCAAAAATATAAATAGCTGAAAACTGATTTATTATTCATTTTTTATTGAAATTTCTGAAAATAGAAAACAATTTTCGGGGGAGTGATTTGTTCTTGAACATAAATCCTCTGATTCCAGGAGCTGTGATTGTTTGTTTTTGATGTATGAATAACCAAATCGAAGCTTGTAAAGAGCCCGTTAATTTGATGTCAGAATCACGATCTGAGCGTAAGTATTCATGGAAATCGTTTTTATTATTATTATTTTGAAGGATTGTTGGTTGATTCTGAGCTTACTAATAGCTTTAAAATGATCTTTAGATTCGATTTGAGTATCCGGTTGAATCATTTTATTCCCGGAATGCTATAACCGAGTTTTTAAGGTTTTGGTTTTTTTAAAAATTAATTTTTCAGTTTGATTTTGTGTTGTTGATTGTTTTGATGGCTTGAATAGATTATAAACGACTTTAGCTGTGATTTAGGACCGAATTCACTGATTTTGGTTAGGAATTTAGCAGAATCGAAGTTTTCCGATGAACTCATCGGAAAACATGAGTTTTTGGCCGGAGAAATCAACCGGTGAGTTGTTTGTGGTTGTTAATGGCTTGAACAGGATTCTGGGTTGTTTATATTGTTGTTTAGATCGAAAAATCGGAACGAGAACCGTGTTTTGAGCCCCGTACATGTCTGCCGGAACTCTGCCGGATTTTTCCAGGCCGGCCGGAATCTGGGTATTTTTCAGATTTCCGGCGAGTTCTTAAGAACTCCGGCCAGCGTTCATCAAGGTCCGGTGTGACCCGTTTTTCCCAAAACAACCCGGTTTTGATTCCTGAATTCCTATTTCCAGTTTTACCAATCTGTTTCTACTATTTTCTTTTTATTTTAATTTAAAATTCAGTTTTTAAATTTCCAAAAATCATTTTAAATCCAAAAATTAATTTAGTTAATTATTTAATAATTAATTGAGTTATTTTAAATTCCAAAATTTTATTTCCTTTTATAATTTTTAAAAATCCAATTTGATTTAATTATTCATAATTTATTTTAGTTAATTATTTATGAGCTTAATTAATTGATTAAACACTTTTATTCAATTGATTTAATTTATAAATAGTTAAATAAAATCTAAATTATTTAAAATTAATTTAAATAATTCCTAAAAATTGTTTTTAAGCTTTTAAAAATTATATTTTGGTATTTAAAAAATCAATTAATAGTATTATTAATTGATTTATTCTCATTTAATTCTTATTTTAATCGTAATAAATAAACCGTTCGTCCGTTTAATACAAAACGAACGTGTATAGACTCAGAAAAATATTCCGCTTTCATTAAAAATACTTTCGAGACCCAAATTCTTTTGTTTTGAAAGGTCATTTGTTTTACGAGTCAATTTGAGTCTATTGTTGATCGATAAATCATATTTCTGACATGATTTCAGTTTTAAACGTACTGAGTCGAACCTTTTAACGATTTGAGTCATATGTGATATGAATTATGTGATACTTGAATTATGTGTTTATATGTTATGTGAATTACGTGTGTACGTGGGTCATAAATCTGGTATTTGATTGTCTTCTTTATGTGCGGGCTATCAGGACCCAAATTAATAGTGTGATCTTTTAATTATAAATACGAGTGTTTCAAGACGATCAGGACCAGATGGAATGGATGAGGGCTAGAGTTGAATAGTATGGAATAATGGGTTGCAACACTACATGAGCAGCAGATCAGAGATTTAGCGAAGTAAAAGCGGTTATGCATTGACTAACTGCTAAAAACCCAAAGGCAAGTATTCCTATAATCACTTATTGTTCAAGTAATATTTATTTTAAATCTTTTGATGCAAGTATTGCTTTCCCTATTCTCAGTTTAGAATCGATAAATGTTTTACATATCGCTGAATTAAATAATTCTGTTTATGCAAATACTCATCTGCTATTCTATGTTCAGAATAGTCAAGTGATTTTACTTATCCAATTATTGGATTTATAAATATTTTGGACTTTGAGAAAAGTGATTTGGTTGTGAATATTCCTACCCAAGAATTGGGGGAATAAAATTATTTCGGGTGTAGATTATTATGACCCCATTTCAATAAAAGATTTTAAGATTGGATCATAATTGCGTAAGTGACCGGGACGGACGGTCCAACGGAGGGCTATTTCAAAGTGCCATATGGAATATTATGACATAATTTTTGCCACAGGCAGGTATATTGCCACTACACCATAAGTGGGCTAATGTAATGCAAGTGTTACAAGGAGCGTTACATTAGCTAAGAAATTTTTAGCCTATTGTAACACCTCTCTTGCAGTGTTATAATAGCTATAAAGCTAGTGTTGCCGAGAATTCCCGGTGTTGCACAACATCTAACACCAACAACTGGTGTTACATTAGATACTTTTTTAATTTTTAAAAATATTAAAATATAAATATTATCATAAATTAGTAATAAAATTATATCATGGATTATTAATGAATCAATAATGTAATATATAATATAATATAAATTAAAAAAATTATTTATTGTACATAAATTTAAAAGTTACCTTTTTAGTGTATTATTTAATAAATGATAAATTAATAATTAAAATTAAAAACAAAAAATATAAAAAAATAAATTAATATAAAATTTACTAGGTAAAAGATGGGCGGGATTTTTCCCCAAAAATGAAAACATATCCGGACTTCAAACAAAACAGATTTAACACGCTCAAACAGTCTCTCTCATCTCGACTCTCTCAAATCACTCTTTCTATGGACTCTCGAATGATGAATTGAAAAAGAAAGTGGAGATTTTCTATTTGAATCCACACACGCACATGTATGAATCTAAATTAAAGGCTGTTACTAATTTTTTGATTTATTTTGTAGGATGCGATGGCTTCAAATTGGGGCTTTAGACCTTAGTTCTTTCTTAACAACTAATCAATTGAGAGCTTTGTTTGGTTGTATTTATATGTGAGTATTTCAATTTATATATGTATGAAATGAATTGCAGGCAGCTGAGAAAGAAAAGCCGCCTCATCTGTCTTCAAAGCCAGCTAAATCTGGTTGTGGCAAACAGAAAAAGAAGGTCAAATCTCTCTCTCTCTCTCTCTCTCTCCCCCTCTCTCCCTGCCTCTCTCCCTGCCTCTCTCTCTGCCTCGCTCTACCCCTCTCTCTCTCTCTAATTTAATTAATTTATATATGTTTATGTTATCCGTTAGGCATCTCCTGTTGAAAATGTTATGTGTTGAATAAAATTAATTTATTTGGAAATAGTTTTTTTAATTATTAATGATTTCTAGCTGAGTATAATTCTACTGTAACGTAGTGTTTTAATAAACCTTTGTGTATGAGATTTTGTCGAGAGATTATAACTCAGTGAATTTTACTAAAAGCGAAAATGTTTGATGCTGATTTCGGGGCTCTGAGAGCTTTACGGAATACTGGCATCGAGATTATGGTTGGAATTCCCAATGAGATGTTAGCAACTCTGGCTTCCAGTCCAAAGGCTGCTGAGAATGGGTGTCGAAAAATGTGACTACTCATTTAGGTGGTAGTGGTGCTAATATCAGGCTGGCCCCTGACTATATAGTTTGTTATATTTGTTGGCTGTTGAATTCTATATTTATAGTTTAGAAACGAAATTAAAGATAAATAGTTGTCTAGATATTTTTAAGAGAACAACAAGAGGCATTGGTTTGTACTTCCATGTAATTGGTCCCCGTACTCTACACTGGTATCTTCCGGCGATCTAGGAACACTGATGTATTGGTTTGATCTTATTTTTTGTGTTTTTCCTGTCATTTTGAATCCATGGTTATTGTTTAGGGTACTTGGTGCACCCACTGATCATGTACAGATAATAATATATCATGTACAGCTCACCCCATATCTTATATTAATCAATAAAAACATCTTTTCTTTGAATCTTTATTTATTTTAAAATTATTAAAATGAGTTTGTTATAAAAAATTATAAAATCATTGTGCCCAAAATTGGTGACGTGACATATGGGTGGCCTATTATTGTTAACATGACCTTCAACTTTGGACTTTGTTCTGAAACTTTATCTAATATATATATATATTACATAAAATGATTAAAACATTTATTTGATTTTAAAAATGGTAATCTTTATTAAATTAATTAACATATTTTCAAATAGCAAGAGTTTCGTAAATAGGTAAATTATTATTTATTAAATATAACATATAATTTTATTTTATTAATTTAAAATGATTAATTTTGTACAGTAAAACTAGAAATTAAATATATATATTTGATTTTAAAAAAGATTTAATTGCATGCAGGTAATTTCATTTTTTTAATATTAGGATACTAGTGAAATACTAGTTAGAATATTTATTTATCGAATTTAAAATTAAAAATAATTAAAAAACTATCCTCCACCTCTCGATGCTCACTTGCTAAATACTTTTCTACATTGACAAGAGAGCTTCTGCTTACATTGCAATAACTCAAAGGAACTGGAACCTTATCGACGTTTCCAACTAGACCACTCCTTTAAATTTTTTTCTATCCCATATTTGTTAATTTCTTCATAGACTATGATTCTCATTATGTAAATTGTAAATATTCAGAAAAATAAAGATCAGTACTATCTGGCCTTCTGAGTTCAAACCAGCATAATTTTAAGCTATCAACTTTTTCCGTAAATAGTGTTAGTAGTATTATTTATCTTGTCTTGTTGTTGTAGCTAATGCTTTGTATTATAGGTGAATTACTTGAAGAAAATGTTGTTGTTTGATGATGGTAATGAGGACTGCGGTGATATGAAAAGTTGCTAGTAGGATGATGATGCGGTTATCAAAATATGTTGATGATGCTTCGTATTTAAAGAATGTATGAAGTTAAAGGTGTATTTTGCAGGTTTCCTCTCATGAACTTATGGGCATACCAGATAGTACTGCTGCTTTTCCCCTATCCCCGCTTGTTGATGCTTGCTTAAGAAATGATTTGACAACTATACATGAGATTTTACAAAAGCATGGGTACAAAGATGACAAGGGTGCTGCAACTGAGGTTTAATTCTACTATATTACATATGAATATATGACATGTTTTTAAAATATGTACATATCACGGTTCTTATGGAATCCATAGCTCTTCATGTTCTTGTCATAAGCTTAGCTATTGTTTAATCTAATAGCTGATAATGCTGGTGGAATTGTAGAGATGAGTCAGCAGGTAACATGTTGGGTTGAGGAGTAAATGTGGAGAAAATATACATGTTATTATTACTTGTACAGTTTGTTTTTGCAGCTTGAAAGTTTTCGAGAAATCACCAATATCCTTGAGGTAATTTCCATCAAACTTGGTTGGTTCTGCTAATGTTTCATGCGCTTTTCCTACTTTACTCTTTTAGGTTTCTTAAATCATGCCTAAAAGTGTTCGAGAAATCACCAATATCCTTGAGGTAATTTCCATCAAACTTGGTTGGTTCTGCTAATGTTCCATGCGCTTTTCTTACTTTACTCTTTTAGGGTTCTTAAATCATGTTAAATAGGGCTCCTTTTTATTTCCTTCTTAGTTGCTTAGTTTGATTGTTTTGTTTGCGTTTGTCAAAAGATAATTTGATTATAACAGAGTGTATGTTACATCTTAGCTATCAGCATGTTTGTGTGAAAAAAGGTTGTCTGCATGTGTAAGAATCAAGGTTGTCTGCGTGTGTAAGAATCAAGGTTGTGTTTGTGTGTGAATCAGGTTAAGGGCCCTGTCAAGTTTGACTTGCTTTTTGCAAAAAAAAACCCTGAATAACAGAGTTACCTAAATCAGACGCAGCCATTCTTACATATATAACCTGACCATCTTCTGAGAAGCCTCTCATATCATACAGAGTGTTGAACCACAACAAACATCCACTTCCACCTCTTTTAACATCCATATCATGTAACAGATGCTTTTCGGTTTTGTCCATTTGTTTGAATATGCATATCTGTGACCATATCTTGTATTAATATGAACAGGTCAGGGGTGTAAGACCAATGCCTCTCATGGAAATGGCAAGCTTACTGAATAGTTACCACTGAACGGTTTGTCCAGGACTGGTGAGTGTCTACAACACTGCAATTTCTGTTGATTTACACACTTCTTTGACTTACCGATTTTTTTGACAACACCTTTTTTGACTTTCAGATTTCATTGTCATGCACTGCTTTTAGATTCATAACACCTTTTTTTGACTTTCCGATTACAGTAATTTTGAGTGACATACCCGAATTTTATGCTAACATGGTCGCCTTTTATCTTCCTTATAATTACAGTATCGAGAGATATTTTCTCTCAAATCATAGACACAACGTCTCAACACAAACTGCTTGCTGGACTTCTCAACGCAAACCACAGACAAAGTTAAATTATTTTATCATCGTTGTTGGCGTTGGGATGAGACTATTTGTAGTACTTTGGTCGCCGTTGGCGTTGGAGATGGTTTGGAGAATGTACTGTTATGTAGTTGTTTGGATTGCAGAGCTGAGACTCTTATGTACACAGATTTGATGTTTTTGATGATTATGGATTGTTCTAAAAACAAACCTTATATTTAAAAAATGTTTAGAATAACTGTTACATTTTCTTGTTCTAGTGTAACATTTGTTTACATATAATGTTACATTATATATGTTACTAGTGTTACAATAAATAAAAAGACTGTTACAATACACATACTCCAGTGTTGCCTAACTAAAAAAATTAGTGTTACAATAGATAAAATCTACTATTATAATAGGTTATGTGGGACCCACAAGGTGGGGTCCACGTGGCCCCATGGGCCCCACCTGTGGGGGCCACGTGGACCCCACCTTGTGGGTCCCACTTATGCAATCTTGATCAAGCTATTGTATCACTCATTTTGTGTTACATTTGGGCATGTTAGTGTTACAGTAGATGCCTATTGTAACATTTTTCTCTCTGTTACAATAGATCAGTGAAGTGTTACATTAGGGTGTTTATTGTAATGCTCGTATACATAACGCCCCCTGGTGTTACAATAGACCTATTGTAACACTTTTAGGGCCTATTGTAACACCATTTAGGCATTACAATAGCCCACTTATGGCGTAGTGTGCCTTTTATTTGAGTACTCGTGTTTTTGGGGCCTATTTTTGTTTTGGAATAATGGTAAAATGCAGTTTTGATTCAGATTCTGATTGATGCTAATTCAGATTCTGATTTATTCTGATTTATTTGCTGTGATCATTAAAGTTCGTATTGATATCTAATTTGATATGACAGCAAAATAAGTATTAATTTGAAGAGTTCGGTTTTGAGTAAAGTTTATGATTCAATCCATAATCATTGTTTCTTGTTATTATTGTTTATGATATTTCCGTAAACACTATTTTACGAGTTTGATTCTCATCAAGATTCAAAGTATTGCTGAAGCATTTCGCTCAAAAAATATCAAGATGATTTTGAATACAATTAAGGAATCAATTCTGGGATTCCTCAACTAAAATTTTATGATTCAGCAATTAGGATTTTAAATATTCTGCTCTAATGCAGATGTCGGTTTATATCAAAATGACCCTATATTCGCTATAATGATCTTGCTGAGCATTTTTTCCGCTCATACTTGCCTGTTTTCAAATTTAACCTCCAGTGAGGATTAGCTTGTTGTTTAGCCGCGTAATTCGAGGAAGCAAAGAAGAAGCTTTTGGAAGATGGTTGGTCCAGGGTTTGCGGACTAGTGTAAGTTTTATTGTATAAAGTTGTTTATATTATAATTGTGTTATTTTTGGGCCTAGTATACTTCTTTTCGAAGTTATACTACGGGGTTTAGCTTTGAGTTTGGAAATTGTTGAAAAGAGTTTTAAAGAGAAAGAAAAATATTATTTTGGAATTTGGGATTCTTGTTTCTAGAACTGTAACCTTAAAAGATCTTGGATTAGTTTGGGGTCATAGATGCTAAATATTTTCCGCTAGTATTTGTTTATTGATTAAACAGGGTAATTTGTATTGAGGTTTCATAGTGACGACCAAATCCCTTGACCCCGGATTTGGGGGCGTTAAAGTAGCAATCGTTTGGTCTGCATTATGGTCAGGAATTTATTTCGCTGTTTCTCACCTTTAAACAGTATCTTTGCATTTCCCGCAGTTCCCAATTTCATTTTCATATTCGCACAATCGATTTGAGCATTATGACAAGCTAAAAAAACCATTCCTAAAATAACATCAAACTCTCCTAACTTGAAAGGAATCAAGTCCACAGAGAAATGATGTTCGGCTATACTGATATCGCACTCGAGATATACTCGATCTACAGGAACTTGGTCGTCATTTGCTAATTTTATAATTAACGTCTCGCCCAACTATTCCGTTTTGCAACCTGTCTTATCAATGGATTCTTCAGAAATAAAATATCTTATAGCTCCAGAATCTATCAATACTTTTACATCTAAAAAATTCATGGAAAGCGTACCTGCAATCACACTAGGACTCTGCACAGCTTCCTTCATTGTCATGTTAAAAGTTCTTGCTCTGGGCTGATTATACTGTGGTGGAGGAGGTAGTGCCAATACTTTTGGAACACTAGCGGTCATAGCTGGTCCTCGACAATCCCTAGCAACATGTCCTTTCTTTCCACACTGGAAACAGGTAACTTCTGGCCATCCCGCTGGACATTCATTGGAATAGTGTCCTTTCTATTTGCATCTGAAGAAAGTGACATTTGTCTTGATACAGATGCCCGTGTGTTTCTGGCAACATGTTTTGCAGTACGGCAGTGGGGGTTTGGTAATTCCCTGCTAAATAGGAGCTTGGAAACGATTACATGCTTTCTGGTTGCCTTGTCCTATCCTTTTGAAATTCATATTTGTCCGGGCTTGAAACCCCGGCTTCCTGTTGAAACAATTCTGAAAACTTCCTTATCCTTTTTCCCTTTGGGACATTTGACTTTCTCCTTCAATAATCATGGTTTTCTGAACCACGGCGGTGTAAGTCATCAATTCAAATACTGCCACTCCGCTATGAATCCATGGCTTCAATCCCTGCTAGAATCTCTTAGCCCGCTTTTCTTCAGCATCAACCTGCTCTGGAACAAACCTAGCCAACTCAGTAAACTTGGCTTCGTATCCTGTCAAAGACATATTCCCTTGCTTCAGTTCCAATAACTTAATTTCCATCTGGTTCTTCACATAGCGAGGAAAATGTTTCTCCAAAAATAACTCTTTAAACCTATCCCAAGTCACAATGTCTTCGCCCTCCAAGGCTTTCCTTGATTCCCATCAATAATTCGCTTCTCCTTTCAGGAAATAACTAGAAAAATCAGTCTTATGGTCATCTTCAACTTTCACAAGCGCAAAGGCTTTCTCCATTTCTTTCAACCAAGCTCTAACCTTAGTAGGATCTGTTGTACCCTCGAACCTCGGAGGCTTAACTGACTGAAACTGCTTAAAGGTAACAACAGGCACAACTAGTGGTAACTGAGCTTCAGGATGAGCTGGCTCTTGTAATATATGTTGTTAAATTTGTTGCTGTTGCTGCATTATTACCATCTGTTGTTGCATTAGATGGAACATTTGGTTCATAGTGTCATTAGTCTGTCCCTTAGAGTTGCTGTTGGAAGTTTCAGTTCTGGTCTTTCTTTTTGGTGCTATTTTCTGATAATAAAACAAATGATTCTCTTTAATGTTTTATTAAACAGTTGATAATAAATAAAGAAATAATTTATTTGTTATTAAAAAAAATTTAAGCAATGAATTATAAAAAGAAAACAATTCGATTAATATTAAACAAAAATTTAAGTGATTTAAAATTTAAATAATCAGCTGAAATGATTTTATAACTCGAAATGAAAATGATGGTACAGTATCTTAGATTAAACATAATTTAAAATATGAAACTGTAAAGAAATAAAATAAATGTAATTGCTGTAAAGACTAGAATTTAAATAAAAAAAAAAGAAAAAGTTGAAAAAGTATATTATATATATATGGCACCAGCCTCAAGTGTAAGTGCTTGATACAAAAGTCTCGGTCAGATTGTCATGGCTACTGCTACTACAAGTCAAACTAGATACTACACACATACATAACTAACCACACTATACTAAGCTGCATCTATCTACGTATGTCACATATATTACACAACTGGTCTCCTGCTGTCAACTCTCAAAACCCTGGCGGAATGCGCCTCAACTCATCGTGGAGGATCTGAATTACTGATTGTGCCAAATGGGTAGCTCTATGATACTCTGCATAGGAGTGCAGTCCATCATGCATCAAATCATCTAACTCAAAAGTAGCACTCATCACTGTCGAGTAAAACTTGTGCCTCATCATGTAATCTAGCTGAAGTGCAGCTAACGGTCCTCGATCCCTCTGATCAAACAAACCCATAATCTCTCTACATTGTGACCTCGAATACTCAACATCCTCTCTCACAACACCATACTCATGATATGGAACCATGTGTGGTGCTGCAACATGTCCCACAGACTCTTGTGATGGAATTCTCGGTATCCCTGCTATGCCCTACTGTGGTAATCCCAACTGTAATCCCACATCATGTTCATCCATCCCCTCGACCGGGGCCATCTGAAATACCTCTGGATCTGGAGCATGCACCTGCAAAGGAGGTAATACTAGTGGTGGAAACTCCGGCTCAATTTCTGGGATAAACTGATACTCTACCGGAAGTGGAGATGGAAGCATCGGCTCAAAGAACTCTAATGGATCAAACATCTCCATGGGATCTGGTAACATCTCTGGAGCTGGGGGTGCTGGCTCCTGTGGCAATGGTGGTGGTGGTAGTGGAAGCGGTGAAAAAATCTGTGCTGGGGGCACCTGAACTGGTATCTTAGTAGACACTGGCGGCATAGCTGGTGCAACTGGCCCAGTAATAGTCCTATCGGAAGATGCTGACGTTGTCATCTAATAATACAACAAAAAAAGAGAAAGGGTCACTTAGCAATCCTAAGACTTATACCACTATGTTAGAAAAATGTTGTGAACTTGTTGTTGGATTTTTAACGCAGCGGGGGCATGGCAAAACACTTTTACACACATAAAATCCAAATAAAAGCATACAGATCATGAATAAAAATTCGAGGGATCGAATCTAACCTTTAAAAATAATTCGGAAACAACGATCAGAGATCCTTAGCAGTTGCTCCTCAAGTGTGAAGCACTCCACCGATATCCACCAAGAAAACAATGTTAAGGAGGAGGAAGGAGGTGGAGAGAATTGGGTTTTCCAAACTTTTTGGGTTTTCGGGTTCGATGTGGGTTAGAATAAAATTAGGGTCTATAATAGTGTATTTATAGGCAAAATTTTCAGCTGAAATTTTCCCATAAATAATATTATTATTATCCCATTTATTATTCACATTAATAATTAAAACACCTTTTAATTATTAATCCTTTTTCTAAACACTTTAGAAATAATTCTCTCTCTTGATTTAATTTCCAAAAATTAAATCCTTTAATTAATAATATTAAGAACTTTTCTTAATTAATTTATAATCAATTAAATCTCATTTAATCAATTATTAAATTTGCAAATTAATAATTTATTTCATAAATAAATAATTATTAGCCATTATTAATTAATTCCTCCACCATTAAATCATTCTCTTTTTATGGTGTGACCCTGTAGGTTCAATATTAAGCCGGTAGTAGAAATAAATAATAATAAAACTATTTTATCATTATTTATATAAATTCTCTAATTTATTAATTATGATTAATTAATTAATCACATTTATTCTACATCGTGAGGGATACTTCTCAGCATATCGCGACTATCCGGATAATATGAATTCACTGCTTAGAATACCAAGAACCTATTCAGTGAATAGTTACCGTACAATAAACTCCTTCTACCCTACAATGTCCCGATTAAATACAAGGCATGGATCTCGTGTCAAGCCTATCTAATTCAATCACTTGCTTACCATTTGTTATGCGTAGTTCTATGCAAATTAGAAACTCCTTTCTAATTTCATTCACTCTGGCCAGAGATTCCTGAACTAGCATAAGTGGTTCAGCCTTGAACATTCGCTTCCTTCACTGGAAGGGGTAGATCCTTTATTGATCATATACTATCTTCGTGTACAAATTCCTATACCCAGAAGAGCCCTAATAATTGTCTCTGGAGACTAAGAACTAAACCAAAGCATAGTTCTGTGTACACAAGATGACTATGATGACCTCAAGTCTAAGGATACTTGTACAACTATCACTATGTGAACAACTGCTGACACGTGAGTGAACTCCATCAGTTGTTCAGCTGTGCGAGTCATGTTCAGTGAACTTATTCTATAATAAGCACCTACATACTAGCTATAGTGTCACCACACAAATGTCTATGAGAACAAATATCCTTCATAATGAAGCAAGCATAGTATGTACCGATCTCTGCGGATTATTAATTACGAGTTTGTAATCCTACGACCAGGAACTATTTAAGTTTAGAGTTATCATCTTTTAGGTCTCACTATTATGATCTCATATAATCCATAAAAAGCTTTACTCTAAACTATGGTATATCTTATTTAAACACTTAAATAGATAGAGCCCGTAACAAAAACAAAACAAGTCTTTTATTAATATCAATGAAATCAAAATAAATTACATAAAAAGTTATTCCTAAATCCTAATACATGATTGGACTTAGGACATATTCCTTTCAATCTCCCACTTGTACTAAAGCCAATCACTCTGGTATCTAATACCCATCTTATCTTTATAACGATCAAAGTGACTCTGAGAAAGTGGCTTTGTGAGTGGGTCTGCTACGTTGTTATGTGTGTCAACTCTCTTGACATTGACATCTCCTCTTTCAACAATCTCCCTAATCAGATGAAAGCGCCGCATGACATGTTTGGAATTTTTATGAGACCTAGGTTCCTTGGCTTGTGCTATTGCTGCGTTGTTATCACAATACAACACAATAGGCTCTTCGACGCTAGGAACAACTCCCAACTCAGAAACAAATTTCCTCATCCAAATAGCTTCTTTTGCAGCCTCACTTGCAGCTATATATTCCGCTTCCGCTGTGGAGTCAGCCGTTGTCGACTGTTTGGAACTTTTCCAACTTATCGCACCACCGTTTAGAGTAAACACGTACCCTGACATGGATTTGCTATCACTCTCTGATTGAAAACTAGAGTCAGTATAACCCTCTATTTTCAACTCAGATTCACCGCCAAAAATAAGAAAAATGTCCTGAGTCCTTCGCAAGTACTTAAGGATGTTTTTCACTGCTTTCCAGTGGTCTTCACCTGGATTGGACTGATATCTGCTCGTCACACTAATTGAATAAGCAACATCAGGCCTCGTACACAACATCGCGTACATGATAGATCCTATTACCGAAGCATAAGGAATCTTACTCATACGCTCTCTTTCCTCAGGTGTCTTAGGAGACATTTTTCGGAAAGGGACACTCCATGACTCATCGGTATGAGACCTCTTTTGGAGTTTTCCATGCTAAACCTTTTAAGCTCTTTCTGGATGTATGTACCCTGGACCTATCATTCTTCTAGATCTATCTCTATAGATCTTCATACCGAGAATGTAGGAAGCTTCTCCCAAGTCCTTCATGGTAAAGTTCTTTGATAGCCATACTTTGACTGATTGCAGCATCGGTATATCATTTCCTATAAGAAGTATATCATCCACATATAATACAAGAAATGTTACCGCGCTCCCACTAACCTTCTTGTAGACACATGGTGCATCCATGTTTTTGATAAAATCAAACTCTTTGATTGTCTCATCAAAACGGGTGTTCCATCTACGAGAAGCTTGCCTTAAACCATATATGGTTCGCAGCAGCTTACACACTAGGTGTTCATTTCCCTTGGAAAGAAACCCTTCCGGCTGTGTCATATACACTTCCTCCTCAAGTTCCCCATTGAGGAAGGCCGTTTTCACGTCCATTTGCCAGATTTCATAGTCGTAGTAAGCAGCAATCGCAAGCAAAATCCGAATAGATTTTAACAGGGCTACAGGCGAATAGGTTTCATCAAAGTCAATCCCTTGTCTTTGATTAAATCCTTTTGCCACTAGCCTAGCCTTATAGGTCTCCACCTGGCCATCTGCTCCAATCTTTCTCTTATATACCCACTTGCACCCAATAGGCTTAACACCTTCAGGCGCTTCAACCAGAGTCCATACTTGGTTGGTATACATAGATTCCATTTCGGATTTCATGGCACTATGCCATTTCTCTGAGTCAACACTACTCATAGCCTCATTATAGGTCTGAGGGTCGTCTTCATCAATGATTGACAACTCATTGTCATTCTCAATGACAAGGCCATAATACCTCTCAGGTGAAAGGAATATGTCCTAAGTTCAATAAGGTATTAGGATTTAGGAATAACTTTTATGTAATCTGTTTTGATTTCATTGACATTAATAAAGACTTATTTTTTTATTGTTACGGGCTCTATCTATTTAAGTGTTTAAATAAGATATACCATAGTTTAGAGTAAAGCTTTTTATGGATTATGATGAGATCATAATAGTGAGACCTAAAAAGATGATAACTCTAAACTTAAATAGTTCCTGGTCATAGGATTACTAATTGGTAATTAATAATCCGCAAAGATCGGTACATACTATGCTTGCTTCATTATGAAGGATGTCTGTTCTCATAGACATTTGTGTGGTTACACTATAGCTAGTATGTAGGTGCTTATTATAGAATAAGTTCACTGAACATGACTCGCACAGCTGAACAACTGATGGAGTTCACTCACGTGTCAGCAGTTGTTCACCTAGTGATAGTTGTACAAGTATCCTTAGACTTGAGGTCATCATAGTCATCTTGTGTACACTGAACTATGCTTTGGTTTAGTTCTTAGTCTCCAGGGACAATTATTAGGGCTCTTCTAGGTATAGGAATTTGTACACGAAGATAGTGTATGATTAATAAAGGATCTACCCCTTCCAGTGAAGGAAGCGAATGTTCAAGGCTGATCCACTTATGCTAGTTCAGGAATCTCTGGCCAGAGTAAATGAAATTAGAAAGGAGTTTCTAATTTGCATAGAACTACGCATAGTAAATGGTAAGCAAAGTGATTGAATTAGATAGGCTTGACACGAGATCCATGCCTTGTATTCAATCAGGACATTCTAGGGTAGAAGGAGTTTATTGTACGGTAACTATTCACTGACAGGTTCTTGATATTTTAAGTAGTGAATTCATATTATCCGGATAGTCGCGATATGTTGAAAAGCATCACTCACGATGTAGAATAAATGTGATTAATTAATAAATCATATTTAATAAATTAGAGAATTTATATAAATAATGATAAAATAGTTTTATTATTATTTATTTCTACTACCGGCTTAATATTGAACCTACAGGGTCACACCATAAAAAGAGAATGATTTTATGGTGGAGGAATTAATTAATAATGGCTAATAATTATTTATTTGTGAAATAAATAATTAATTGGCAAATTTAATAATTGATTAAATGAGATTTAATTGATTATAAATTAATTAAGAAAAATTCTTAATATTATTAATTAAGGATTTAATTTTTGGAAATTAAATCAAGAGAGAGAATTATTTCTAAAGTGTTTAGAAAAAGGATTAATTATATGTGCTTGTATGAATTAATTATGATTTTTACAAGTTATATCATGTATTAATTTTGTCTGATGAGAAATCGTTTCTCAGAATAATTTTGAATGTTGATCTGGGTTCTACAAGTGTTGTAGATCGTCTGGGTATTTTTTTCATAATTTTATGATATATAGATTTTTTATTATGAATTTTTGAAGTTCTTGTAATTAAATTCGTAATAAAATATATATATATATATAATATGTTGTATATATATATTATATCTGTACTCCATCTGCTGTATTCTGTGCTGTTGTCTGTCTACTGCTGCACGGAAGAAGTAACAGAACTGTCAGGCACGTTTTCCAAGGAAGAAAAGAGCGGCTGCAGAAAAAAAAAAATAGGGGTGTAACGCATTCCGAGAATGCGTTACACACCTATGGCGCATTCACGGAATGCGTTACACCCTTTAATGGCTGAAAAGGGGTGTAACGCATCACCGGAATGCGTTACAGACCCTGTAACGCGTTCCTGTAATGCGTTACAACCCTTCTGTTGATTTTAAAATTGATTTTCTGGGAGTTTCGTAACTCCGTTTTAGGCGTGCAATATACCGTTGGATTCGTTTTTTCGAGACGGATCTAATGGAGTGATCAATTTTAGTTTATATAAAAGTTTTGAACTGTTTATATTTCCATGAAGTGTTTTAAAGCTGTTTTTGATTGTTTTAATTGATTTTAAATACTTCATGTGATACATAGAGATGTATAATGCTTAGACTAATGTGCTAGATGATGTAACATGCCTACCTTGATGTTTATTCATGTTGATATATGTGATATATGCTTAGTTTATCATGCGATGATAGATTTAGGTGAACTTAAATAAACATAAGGCATTTGTTAGACAACCTAGTATAATGAAATTGTTTCATAACCTTAAGAATAATATTATGAATACAATCATGAGATTATTGTGTTTATGAAACACGTAATTGAATATGAATTTTCGATATGAGAGAAAGGATGATTCTGTCAACAACAGATTTCTATCTGTAAGAAAGGGTTATTAAGTGACGCCTCTTGACAATGCTCCACCCGATCTGGGAATCGTCTGATTATTGATTATTGATTTGAAATATTTAATTTAAAAGGAAGAATCTCTTTATAATATGATTATGATTGTAACGTAATATAATCCCTCTAAAATTAAATAATATCAAGTAGTAATTGGCTAATGACACAACGGGCTTGTGTCGGTCATAGCCTTCCAACATGATAGAAAGTAGTTCTTATTTTTGAATCATTGTCGTTTCGTGCCACTGCCGAGGGCTTTGATTTCGAAATAAGAAATACTTGTCTATTACATAGAGATGTGTACATTGAATAAGAATCTAAAGGTCGTTATGTGCCACAACCGTGGGCCTTTGGGGACTGATTCATTTGTACGGAATGTTGGGTTTGACTTGACTTAGAATATTGAGTTTGTCGTGCCACAGCCGTGACTCAATTATTCAAGAGGCTAAAGTTTGATTAGGGAATAACGTAAGATGTAATTGACAAGAGTTGCCTGCCTATTGAACATTACATGGCGTTTCGTGCCACAGCCGGGGTTGTGTAATGGAATGTAGGATCCCTATTCCCACTAGTATTATGAATGCTTAATTTTTCACGTAGAGGGTTGAATAAATTAGATAAACTAGTGGGAGCCACTTATGAATAAAGACCCGATTCATATAGTGTTTTAAAATGAAATCGAATATTTGCTAAGTGTTGTTATGTGTTTATCATTTACAGATTTACTTTGTACGTTATGTCTTCTGCACTATCACTCAGGAGCATACTAGATGCTCACAAATTGACTGGTCCTAATTATGCTGACTGGCTTCGAAACTTGAGAATTGTTCTCAGGATTGAGAAGCTGGAATACGTGATTGACTCACCTAAGCCTACTGAACCTGCTAGTGATGCACATAATGATGAACATGTTGTGTATCGTAAGTGGATAGATGATGCAAATGTTGCTCAATGCATCATGCTAGCTTCCATGAACATTGAGCTACAGAAGCAACATGAGCATATGGATGCTCACACTATCCTCATGCATCTACAAGAGTTGTATGATGTGGCAGGGAGGACAGCTCGATATGAGATATCGAAGGAGCTGTTCGGATGTAGGATGTCTGAGGGATCATCTCTGAATGACCATGTACTTAAGATGATCAATTTGATTGAACGTCTTGGACAACTTGGTTTTGCCATGGATGGGGAACTGAGCCAAGACTTGGTCTTGCAATCACTTCCGAGTTCGTTCTCGCAGTTTGTTGTGAACTTTCACATGAATAAGTTGGATGTCAGCCTGCCTGAACTCCACAACATGTTGAAGACTGCGGAATCGAATTTTCCCCCTAAGAAGAGTTCTGTTCTTCTAATTGGTGAAGGTTCCAATCCTAAGAAAAGGAAGAGGAACTCTTCCAAGAAGAAGAAAGTAGGTGAGAAAATGCCGGTTCCACCAAAAGCTGAAGACCCCGAGAGCAAAGTTGTTTGCTTTCACTGTAACAAGGTGGGGCACTGGAAGAGGAACTGCAAGGTTTACCTTGCAGAATTGAAGAAGAAGGGTAGTGAGACTACCGCTTCTGATTCAGGTATGTTCATGATAGAAATGAATATGTCATTAAATCAAATTTCTACTTGGGTATTAGATACCGCCTATGGTTCTCAAATCTGCAATTTGTTGCAGGGACCAAGGAGAAGTAGGACTCTTGAGGAAGAGGAGGTGATTCTACTGATGGAAATGGAGCAAGAGTTGTTGCTGAAGATGTAGAATCATTTCATTTACATAGGCCTACGGGCAATACTATTGTTTGAAATAATTGTTATTTTGTTCCCTCGATTGTGAGGAATATTATTCCCATGTTAGACTTGGGTGGATTTTTCATTTATTATTGAGAATAATGAATGTTCTATTCTTAGAGATAATATTCTTTATGGACGTGGTACTTTAAATAATGGTCTGTATATATGTGACATAATTTACTTCAGATTGAACAAACTAATAAAAGAAAAGGGATGATGAAAATCTCACTTTATAGTGGCACTGCAGTCTCCATTTAGTGGACATGGAGAGAGGGCTGCAAATTTGCTAGGAATGGTACACACAGATGTATGTGGACCAATGTCTACGCAAGCTATGGGTGGATTTTCATACTTCATTACTTTCATAGATGATAGATCTGGATTCGGATATGTGTTTGATGAAACACAAGTTTGAGGCCTTTGAAAAGTTCAAAGAATATAAGTATGAAGTGGAGAAACAACCAAACATAGTATTATAACTCTTCAATTAAATCGAGGTGGTGAATACTTTAACAGAGAGTTTCTAGATTATCTCAAAGTAAATGGTATAGTCTCCCAGTGGACTCCTCCAGATTGGTATCTGAAAGGAGAAATCGAACTTTGTTAGACATAGTTTGGTCCATGATGAGCTATGCAAATCTTCCAGTATTCCTATGGGGTTATGCATTGGAAACCTCAGCATATTTACTGAATAAGGTGCTTTCCAAATCTGTTCCTCAAACTCCGTATGAGATATGGAAAAAAAGGAAACCGAGTCTTAAACACGTTAAGATTTGGGGATGTCCAGCTTATGTCAAGAAAGTTGACCCAGATAAGCTGGAATATCGATCCGTAAAATGTAGTTTTGTGGGATATCCTAAAGATACTATAGGGTATTACTTTTACACCGATCATCGGGTGTTTGTCTCCAGACATGTTACCTTCTTGGAAAAGGAGTTTATCCTTGAAGGAAACAGTGGGAGTAAAATTGAACTTGATGAAGTTCAAGAAGCACAAACTACTACAGATCGAGTGGAAACACCTGTTCTGACTGAACAACCTTTTGTGGAACAGCCCATTCATAGGTTAGGGAGAGTGTCTCGCCAACCTGAGAGGTATTATGGCCTTGTCATTGAGAATGACAATGAGTTGTCGATCATTGATAATGACGACCCTGTGACCTATAATGAGGCTATGAGTAGTGTTGACTCAGAGAAATGGCATAGTACCATGAAATCCAGAATGGAATCTATGTATACGGTATACAAAAGATAGATTATAGTAGATGGCCAGGTGGAGACCTTTAAGGCCAGGCTTTTGGAAAAAGGATTCAAACAAAGGCAATGGATTGACTTTGATGAAACTTTTTACCTGTAGCCTAGTTAAAATCAGTTCGGATTTTGCTTGCGATTGCTGCTTACTACAACTATGAGATCTGGCAATTAGCCAGGTGGTTTTATTTCCAAGAGAAATGAAAACCTAGTGTGTAAGCTGCTGCGAACCATATGTGGTTTAAAGCAAGCTTCTCGAAAGATGGAACATTCATTTTGATGAGACAATCAAAGAGTTTGATTTTATCAAAAATGTAGATGAACCATGCGTCTACAAAAGGGTTAGTGGGAGCGCGGTAACATTTCTTATATTGTATTGAATTAGAGTTGACACACATAACAACATAGCAGACCCACTCACAAAGCTACTTTATGAAAGTCACTTTGATCGTCAAGATGGGTATTAGATACTAGAGTGATTGGCTTTAGTACAAGTGGGAGATTGAAAGGAATATCTCCTAAGTCCAATCAGGTATTAGGATTTAGGAATAACTTTTATGTAATATATTTTGATTTCATTGACATTAATAAAGACTTGTTTTGTTTTTGTTACGGGCTCTATCTATTTAAGTGTTTAAATAAGATATACCATAGTTTAGAGTAAAGCTTTTTATGGATTATGATGAGATCATAATAGTGAGACCTAAAAAGATGATAACTCTAAACTTAAATAGTTCCTGGTCATAGGATTACTAATTGGTAATTAATAATCCGTAAAGATCGGTACATACTATGCTTGCTTCATTATCAAGGATGTCTGTTCTCATAGACATTTGTGTGGTGACATTATAGCTAGTATGTAGGTGCTTATTATAGAATAAGTTCACTGAACATGACTCGCACAGCTGAACAACTGATGGAGTTCACTCACGTGTCAGCAGTTGTTCACCTAGTGATAGTTGTACAAGTATCCTTAGACTTGAGGTCATCATAGTCATCTTGTGTACACTGAACTATGCTTTGGTTTAGTTCTTAGTCTCCAGGGACAATTATTAGGGCTCTTCTGGGTATAAGAATTTGTACACGAAGATAGTGTATGATCAATAACGGATCTACCCCTTCCAGTAAAGGAAGCGAATATTCAAGGCTGATCCACTTATGCTAGTTCAGGAATCTCTGGCCAGAGTAAATGAAATTAGAAAGGAGTTTCTAATTTGCATAGAACTACGCATAGTAAATGGTAAGCAAAGTGATTGAATTAGATAGGCTTGATACGAGATCCATGCCTTGTATTTAATCAGGATATTCTAGGGTAGAAGGAGTTTATTGTACGGTAACTATTCACTGACAGGTTCTTGGTATTCTAAGCAGTGAATTCATATTATCCGGATAGTCGCGATATGTTGAAAAGCATCACTCACGATGTAGAATAAATGTGATTAATTAATAAATCATATTTAATAAATTAGAGAATTTATATAAATAATGATAAAATAGTTTTATTATTATTTATTTCTACTACCGGCTTAATATTGAACCTACAGGGTCACACCATAAAAAGAGAATGATTTTATGGTGGAGGAATTAATTAATAATGGCTAATAATTATTTATTTGTGAAATAAATAATTAATTGGAAAATTTAATAATTGATTAAATGAGATTTAATTGATTATAAATTAATTAAGAAAAATTCTTAATATTATTAATTAAGGATTTAATTTTTGGAAATTAAATCAAGAGAGAGAATTATTTCTAAAGTGTTTAGAAAAAGGATTAATTATATGTGCTTGTATGAATTAATTATGATTTTTACAAGTTATATCATGTATTAATTTTCTCTGATGAGAAATCGTTTCTCAGAATAATTTTGAATGTTGATCTGGGTTCTACAAGTGTTGTAGATCGTCTGGGTATTTTTTTCATAATTTTATGATATATAGATTTTTTATTATGAATTTTTGAAGTTCTTGTAATTAAATTCGTAATAAAATATATATATATATAATATGTTGTATATATATATTATATCTGTACTCCATCTGCTGTATTCTGTGCTGTTGTCTGTCTACTGCTGCACGGAAGAAGTAACAGAACTGTCAGGCACGTTTTCCAAGGAAGAAAAGAGCGGCTGCAGAAAATAAAAAAAATAGGGGTGTAACGCATTCCGGGCATGCGTTACACACCTGTGGCGCATTCACGGAATGCGTTACACCCTTTAATGGCTGAAAAGGGGTGTAACGCATCACCGGAATGCGTTACAGACCCTGTAACGCGTTCCTGTAATGCGTTACAACCCTTCTGTTGATTTTAAAATTGATTTTCTGGGAGTTTCGTAACTCCATTTTAGGCGTGCAATATACCGTTGGATTCGTTTTTTCGAGACGGATCTAATGGAGTGATCAATTTTAGTTTATATAAAAGTTTTGAACTGTTTATATTTCCATGAAGTGTTTTAAAGCTGTTTTTGATTGTTTTAATTGATTTTAAATGCTTCATGTGATACATAGAGATGTATAATGCTTAGACTAATGTGCTAGATGATGTAACATGCCTACCTTGATGTTTATTCATGTTGATATATGTGATATATGCTTAGTTTATCATGCGATGATAGATTTAGGTGAACTTAAATAAACATAAGGCATTTGTTAGACAACCTAGTATAGTGAAATTGTTTCATAACCTTAAGAATAATATTATGAATACAATCATGAGATTCTTGTGTTTGTGAAACACGTAATTGAATATGAATTTTCGATATGAGAGAAAGGATGATTCTGTCAACAACAGATTTCTATCTGTAAGAAAGGGTTATTAAGTGACGCCTCTTGACAATGCTCCACCCGATCTGGGAATCGTCTGATTATTGATTATTGATTTAAAATATTTAATTTAAAAGGAAGAATCTCTTTATAATATGATTATGATTGTAACGTAATATAATCCCTCTAAAATTAAATAATATCAAGTAGTAATTGGCTAATGACACAACGGGCTTGTGTCGGTCATAGCCTTCCAACATGATAGAAAGAAGTTCTTATTTTTGAATCATTGTCGTTTCGTGCCACTGCCGAGGGCTTTGATTTCGAAATAAGAAATACTTGTCTATTACATAGAGATGTGTACATTGAATAAGAATCTAAAGGTCGTTATGTGCCACAGCCGTGGGCCTTTGGGGACTGATTCATTTGTACGGAATATTGGGTTTGACTTGACTTAGAATATTGAGTTTGTCGTGCCATAGCCGTGACTCAATTATTCAAGAGGCTAAAGTTTGATTAGGGAATAACATAAGATGTAATTGACAAGAGTTGTCTGCCTATTGAACATTACATGGCATTTCGTGCCACAGCCGGGGTTGTGTAATGGAATGTAGGATCCCTATTCCCACTAGCATTATGAATGCTTAATTTTTCACGTAGAGGGTTGAATAAATTAGATAAACTAGTGGGAACCACTTATGAATAAAGTCCCGATTCATATAGTGTTTTAAAATGAAATCGAATATTTGCTAAGTGTTGTTATGTGTTTATCATTTACAGATTTACTTTGTACGTTATGTCTTCTGCACTATCACTCAGGAGCATACTAGATGCTCACAAATTGACTGGTCCTAATTATGCTGACTGGCTTCGAAACTTGAGAATTGTTCTCAGGATTGAGAAGCTGGAATACGTGATTGACTCACCTAAGCCTACTGAACCTGCTAGTGATGCACATAATGATGAACATGTTGTGTATCGTAAGTGGATAGATGATGCAAATGTTGCTCAATGCATCATGCTAGCTTCCATGAACATTGAGCTACAGAAGCAACATGAGCATATGGATGCTCACACTATCCTCATGCATCTACAAGAGTTGTATGATGTGGCAGGGAGGACAGCTCGATATGAGATATCGAAGGATCTGTTCGGATGTAGGATGTCTGAGGGATCATCTCTGAATGACCATGTACTTAAGATGATCAATTTGATTGAACGTCTTGGACAACTTGGTTTTGCCATGGATGGGGAACTGAGCCAAGACTTGGTCTTGCAATCACTTCCGAGTTCGTTCTCGCAGTTTGTTGTGAACTTTCACATGAATAAGTTGGATGTCAGCCTGCCTGAACTCCATAACATGTTGAAGACTGCGGAATCGAATTTTCCCCCTAAGAAGAGTTCTGTTCTTCTAATTGGTGAAGGTTCCAATCCTAAGAAAAGGAAGAGGAACTCTTCCAAGAAGAAGAAAGTAGGTGAGAAAACGCCGGTTCCACCAAAAGCTGAAGACCCCGAGAGCAAAGTTGTTTGCTTTCACTGTAACAAGGTGGGGCACTGGAAGAGGAACTGCAAGGTTTACCTTACAGAATTGAAGAAGAAGGGTAGTGAGACTACCGCTTCTGATTCAGGTATGTTCATGATAGAAATGAATATGTCATTAAATCAAATTTCTACTTGGGTATTAGATACCGCCTATGGTTCTCAAATCTGCAATTTGTTGCAGGGACCAAGGAGAAGTAGGACTCTTGAGGAAGAGGAGGTGATTTTACTGATGGAAATGGAGCAAGAGTTGTTGCTGAAGATGTAGAATCATTTCATTTACATAGGCCTACGGGCAATACTATTGTTTGAAATAATTGTTATTTTGTTCCCTCGATTGTGAGGAATATTATTCCCATGTTAGACTTGGGTGGATTTTTCATTTATTATTGAGAATAATGAATGTTCTATTCTTAGAGATAATATTCTTTATGGACGTGGTACTTTAAATAATGGTCTGTATATATGTGACATAATTTACTTCAGATTGAACAAACTAATAAAAGAAAAGGGATGATGAAAATCTCACTTTATCGTGGCACTGCAGTCTCCATTTAGTGGACATGGAGAGAGGGCTGCAAATTTGCTAGGAATGGTACACACAGATGTATGTGGACCAATGTCTATGCAAGCTATGGGTGGATTTTCATACTTCATTACTTTCATAGATGATAGATCTGGATTCGGATATGTGTTTGATAAAACACAAGTCTGAGGCCTTTGAAAAGTTCAAAGAATATAAGTATGAAGTGGAGAAACAACCAAACATAGTATTATAACTCTTCGATTAGATCGAGGTGGTGAATACCTTAACGGAGAGTTTCTAGATTATCTCAAAGTAAATGGTATAGTCTCCCAGTGGACTCCTCCAGATTGGTATCTGAAAGGAGAAATCGAACTTTGTTAGACATAGTTTGGTCCATGATGAGCTATGCAAATCTTCCAGTATTCCTATGGGGTTATGCATTGGAAACCTCAGCATATTTACTGAATAAGGTGCTTTCCAAATCTGTTCCTCAAACTCCGTATGAGATATGGAAAGAAAGGAAACCTAGTCTTAAACACGTTAAGATTCGGGGATGTCCAGCTTATGTCAAGAAAGTTGACCCAGATAAGCTGGAATATCGATCCGTAAAATGTAGTTTTGTGGGATATCCTAAAGATACTATAGGGTATTACTTTTACACCGATCATCGGGTGTTTGTCTCCAGACATGTTACCTTCTTGGAAAAGGAGTTTATCCTTGAAGGAAACAGTGGGAGTAAAATTGAACTTGATGAAGTTTAAGAAGCACAAACTACTACAGATCGAGTGGAAACACCTGTTCTGACTGAACAACCTTTTGTGGAACAGCCCATTCATAGGTTAGGGAGAGTGTCTCACCAACCTGAGAGGTATTATGGCCTTGTCATTGAGAATGACAATGAGTTGTCGATCATTGATAATGACGACCCTGTGACCTATAATGAGGCTATGAGTAGTGTTGACTCAGAGAAATGGCATAGTACTATGAAGTCCAGAATGGAATCTATGTATACGGTATACAAAAGATAGATTATAGTAGATGGCCAGGTGGAGACCTTTAAGGCCAGGCTTTTGGAAAAAGGATTCAAACAAAGGCAATGGATTGACTTTGATGAAACTTTTTACCTGTAGCCCTGTTAAAATCAGTTCGGATTTTGCTTGCGATTGCTACTTACTACAACTATGAGATCTGGCAATTAGCCAGGTGGTTTTATTTCCAAGAGAAATGAAAACCTAGTGTGTAAGCTGCTGCGAACCATATGTGGTTTAAAGCAAGCTTCTCGAAAGATGGAACATTCGTTTTGATGAGACAATCAAAGAGTTTGATTTATCAAAAATGTAGATGAACCATGCGTCTACAAAAGGGTTAGTGGGAGCGCGGTAACATTTCTTATATTGTATTGAATTAGAGTTGACACACATAACAACATAGCAGACCCACTCACAAAGCTACTTTATGAAAGTCACTTTGATCGTCAAGATGGGTATTAGATACTAGAGTGATTGGCTTTAGTACAAGTGGGAGATTGAAAGGAATATGTCCTAAGTCCAATCAGGTATTAGGATTTAGGAATAACTTTTATGTAATCTGTTTTGATTTCATTGACATTAATAAAGACTTGTTTTGTTTTTGTTACGGGCTCTATCTATTTAAGTGTTTAAATAAGATATACCATAGTTTAGAGTAAAGCTTTTTATGGATTATGATGAGATCATAATAGTGAGACCTAAAAAGATGATAACTCTAAATTTAAATAGTTCCTGGTCATAGGATTACTAATTGGTAATTAATAATCCGCAAAGATCGGTACATACTATGCTTGCTTCATTATGAAGGATGTCTGTTCTCATAGACATTTGTGTGGTGACACTATAGCTAGTATGTAGGTGCTTATTATAGAATAAGTTCACTGAACATGACTCGTACAGCTGAACAACTGATGGAGTTCACTCACGTGTCAGCAGTTGTTCACCTAGTGATAGTTGTACAAGTATCCTTAGACTTGAGGTCATCATAGTCATCTTGTGTACACTGAACTATGCTTTGGTTTAGTTCTTAGTCTCCAGGGACAATTATTAGGGCTCTTCTGGGTATAGGAATTTGTACACGAAGATAGTGTATGATCAATAAAGGATCTACCCCTTCCAGTAAAGGAAGCGAATATTCAAGGCTGATCCACTTATGCTAGTTCAGGAATCTCTGGCCAGAGTAAATGAAATTAGAAAGGAGTTTCTAATTTGCATAGAACTATGCATAGTAAATGGTAAGCAAAATGATTGAATTAGATAGGCTTGATACGAGATCCATGCCTTGTATTTAATCAGGACATTCTAGGGTAGAAGGAGTTTATTGTACGGTAACTATTCACTGACAGGTTCTTGGTATTCTAAGCAGTGAATTCATATTATCCAGATAGTCGCGATATGTTGAAAAGCATCACTCACGATGTAGAATAAATGTGATTAATTAATAAATCATATTTAATAAATTAGAGAATTTATATAAATAATGATAAAATAGTTTTATTATTATTTATTTCTACTACCGGCTTAATATTGAACCTACAGGGTCACACCATAAAAAGAGAATGATTTTATGGTGGAGGAATTAATTAATAATGGCTAATAATTATTTATTTGTGAAATAAATAATTAATTGGCAAATTTAATAATTGATTAAATGAGATTTAATTGATTATAAATTAATTAAGAAAAATTCTTAATATTATTAATTAAGGATTTAATTTTTGGAAATTAAATCAAGAGAGAGAATTATTTCTAAAGTGTTTAGAAAAAGGATTAATAATTAAAGGTGTTTTAATTATTAAAGAGAATAATAAATGGGATAATAATAATATTATTTATGGGAAAATTTCAGCTGAAAATTTTACCTATAAATACACTATTATAGACCTATTTTATTCTAACCCCAGAAACCCAAAAGTTTTAGAAAACCAAATTCTCTCCACCTCCTCCTCCTCCTAAAAGTCATTTTCTTGGTGGATACCGGTGGAGTGCTTCACACTTGAGGAGCAACTGCTAAGGATCTCTGATCGTTGTCTCCGAATTATTTTAAAGGTTAGATTCGATCCCTCAAATTTTTATTCACGATTTATATGCTTTTATTTGGATTTTGTATGTGTAAAAGTGTTTTGCCTTGCCCCGCTGCGTTTAAAAATCCAACATCAGGTTGGTGAGACACTCTCTCTGACCTATGAATGGGCTGTTCCACAGAAGGTTGTTTAGTCTGAACAGGTGTTTCCACTTGAACCGTAGTAGTTTGTGCTTCTTGAACTTCATCAAGTTCAATTTTGCTCCCACTGTTTCCTTCAAGGATAAACTGTTTTTCCAAAAAGGTAGCATGTCTGGAGACAAACACCCGATGATCGGTGTAAAAGTAATACCCTAAAGCCTCTTTAGGATATCATATTAACTTCGATCATGAACATGCCTGAATTAGAAGCGGTAGTCTTACTACCCTTCCTCTTCTTCAATTCTGCAAGGTAAACCTTGCAGTTTCTCTTCCAGTGCCCTAACTTGTTACAGTGAAATCATACAGCTAAATTAGGATCAGTCAACTTATGAGCATCTAGTATGCTCCTGAGTGATAGTGCAGAAGACATAACTTACAAAGTAAATCTGTAAATGATAAACACATAACAACACTTAGCAAATATTCGATTTCATTTTAAAACACTATATGAATCGGGTCTTTATTCATAAGTGGCTCCCACCAGTAACCTAATTTATTCAACCCCCTACGTGAAAAATTAAGCATTCATAATGCTAGTGGGAATAGGGATCCTACATTCCATTACACAACCCCGGCTGTAGCACGAACCGCCATGTAATGTTCAATAGGCATACAACTCTTGTCAATTACATCTCATGTTATTCCCTAATCAAACTTTAGCCTCTTCAATAATTGAGTCTCAGCTGTAGCACGACAAACTCAATATTCTAATTCAAGTCTAACCCAACATTCCGTACAGTTGAATCAGCCCCAAAGGCCCACAGCTGTAGCACGTACCGACCTTTAGATTCTTATTCAATGTACACATCTCTATGTAATAGACAAGTATTTCTTATTTCGAAATCAAAGCCCTCGGCTGTAGCACGAAGGACAATGATTCAAAAATAAGAACTACTTTTCTATCATGTTGGAAGGCTATGACCGACACAAGCCCGTTGTATCATTGGCCAATTACTACTTGATATTATTTAATTTTAGAGGGATTATATTACGTTACAATCATAATCATATTATAAAGAAATTCTTCCTTTTAAATTAAATATTTCAAATCAATAATCAATAATCAGATGATTCCCAGATCGGGTGGAGCATTGTCAAGAGGCGTCACTTAATAACCCTTTCTTACAGATAGAAATCTGTTGTTGACAGAATCATCCTTTCTCTCATATCGAAAATTCATATTCAATTACGTGTTTCATAAACACAAGAATCTCATGATTGTATTCATAATATTATTATTAAGGTTATGAAACAATTTCACTATACTAGGTTGTCTAACAAATGCCTTATGTTTATTTAAGTTCACCTAAATCTATCATCGCATGATAAACTAAGCATATATCACATATATCAACATGAATAAACATCAAGGTAGGCATGTTACATCATCTAGCACATTAGTCTAAGCATTATACATCTCTATGTATCACATGAAGCATTTAAAATCAATTCAAACGATCAAAAACAGCTTTAAAACACTTCATAGAATATAAACAGTTCAAAACTTTTATATAAACTAAAATTGATCACTCCATTAGATCCGTCTCGAAAAAACGAATCCAACGGTATATTGCACGCCCAAAACGGAGTTACAAAACTCCCAGAAAATCAATTTTAAAATCAACAGACGGGCTGTAACGCATTAGAGGACCGCGTTACAATCCCTGTAACGCATTCCGGTGATGCGTTACAAGAGTGTAACGCATTCCGTGAATTCGCCACAGGTGTGTAACGCATTCCCGGAATGCGTTACACCCCTATTTTTTTTTTATTTTTTTGTTTTTTTTTTCAGCAGCCGACAACTTTCTTCCTCGCACGGATTTCCGCGCCTGACATTACTGTACCATGTCTGTGCATTCAAATAGATATAGCAGAACAGCAGAAACATATACAGCCGATACAAACATATATATATACTATATATACATATATTTATACTTATTTAATTACGAATTTAATTGATACAACTTCAAAAATTCATAATAAAAAATCTATACATCATAAAATTAGGAAAAAAATACCCAGACGATCTACAACACTTGTAGAACCCAGATCAACATTCAAAATTATTATGAGAAACGATTTCTCATCAGAAAAAATTAATCCATGATATAACTTGTAAAAATCATAATTAATTCATACAAGCACATAAAATTCTGAAAATTTTACCACAGATTTATATGCATACAGATCATGAATAAAAATTCGAGGGATCGAATCTAACCTTTAAAAATAATTCGGAGACAACGATCAGAGATCCTTAGCAGTTGCTCCTCAAGTGTGAAGCACTCCACCGGTATCCACCAAGAAAACGATGTTAAGGAGGAGGAAGGAGGTGGAGAGAATTGGGTTTTCCAAACTTTTTGGGTTTTCGGGTTCGATGTGGGTTAGAATAAAATTAGGGTCTATAATAGTGTATTTATAGGCAAAATTTTCAGCTGAAATTTTCCCATAAATAATATTATTATTATCCCATTTATTATTCACATTAATAATTAAAACACCTTTTAATTATTAATCCTTTTTCTAAACACTTTAGAAATAATTCTCTCTCTTGATTTAATTTCCAAAAATTAAATCCTTTAATTAATAATATTAAGAACTTTTCTTAATTAATTTATAATCAATTAAATCTCATTCAATAAATTATTAAATTTTCCAATTAATTATTTATTTCACAAATAAATAATTATTAGCCATTATTAATTAATTCCTCCACCATTAAATCATTCTCTTTTTATGGGGTGACCCTGTAGGTTCAATATTAAGCCGGTAGTAGAAATAAATAATAATAAAACTATTTTATCATTATTTATATAAATTCTCTAATTTATTAAATATGATTAATTAATTAATCACATTTATTCTACATCGTGAGGGATACTTCTCAGCATATCGCGACTATCCGGATAATATGAATTCACTGCTTAGAATACCAAGAACCTATTCAGTGAATAGTTACCGTACAATAAACTCCTTCTACCCTACAATGTCCTGATTAAATACAAGGCATGGATCTCGTGTCAAGCCTATCTAATTCAATCACTTGCTTACCATTTGCTATGCGTAGTTCTATGCAAATTAGAAACTCCTTTCTAATTTCATTCACTCTGGCCAGAGATTCCTGAACTAGCATAAGTGGATCAGCCTTGAACATTCGCTTCCTTCACTGGAAGGGGTAGATCCTTTATTGATCATACACTATCTTCGTCTACAAATTCCTATACCCAGAAGAGCCCTAATAATTGTCCCTGGAGACTAAGAACTAAACCAAAGCATAGTTCAGTGTACACAAGATGACTATGATGACCTCAAGTCGAAGGATACTTGTACAACTATCACTATGTGAACAACTGCTGACACGTGAGTGAACTCCATCAGTTGTTCAGCTGTGCGAGTCATGTTCAGTGAACTTATTCTATAATAAGCACCTACATACTAGCTATAGTGTCACCACACAAATGTCTATGAGAATAGACATCCTTCATAATGAAGCAAGCATAGTATGTACCGATCTCTGCGGATTATTGATTACCAGTTAGTAATCCTACGACCAGGAACTATTTAAGTTTAGAGTTATCATCTTTTAGGTCTCACTATTATGATCTCATCATAATCCATAAAAAGCTTTACTCTAAACTATGGTATATCTTATTTAAACACTTAAATAGATAGAGCCCGTAATAAAAACAAAACAAGTCTTTTATTAATATCAATGAAATCAAAACAGATTACATAAAAAGTTATTCCTAAATCCTAATACATGATTGGACTTAGGACATATTCCTTTCACTTGCTGATAAGTTAAACAAAACACCTTAGTAGATTTAACTTAGTGAAATTTGTAGCACTCGAGAGATGATCAAATATAGTCCCGACGGATGATTTATTATAGTCCCGACGGATGACAATTTGACATCCACCAGGTGAGTAGCTTATGTAATAATAAGATCTGTAGCATATTTCTGCAAACAACTTTGTGTAAATTCTGTAGGAGCATATGAGTCATGTTGACTACTAGTGGATATGCAGAATAGGTTGATTAATTGTAAATATTAGATGTCTTGTAATTCTGTGTAAGTGAAATGGAGTCAAGTGACAAATAGCTACCGACGGATGATCAACAAAGCTACCCGACGGATGACAAGCATGTACCTGACGGATGATCAAATTTAAATATCTGTTGACAGTGACAACACAGTCACATGCGTCGAGTGTTTGCAAAAGGAATGTGGCAGCCTGTTTAGCAGGGATTTGAGAAAAAAGAAGCATTACCATTTTTATGCAATTGTGAAGATATTCAAATATGCTGGAATAGAGTAGTGAAGTAGCATGGAATTAGACTAGATATGTTTTGTTTTATTATCTTGTCTTATTGTCATGTAAACTTGGTGATATATAAACTAAGTGTAGTTAGTAAAACAACAACTAAGCAAACACATTTTAGAAGAGAGATAGAAAAAGTTGTACTTGTCAAGAATCTCTCTGTAGTTTGTTTGTTATACTTGTAAGCAGCTGTGAGCTTTTCAAGCTTCACAGGGTTCTCATTCGATATATATATATATACATATCTGGTGGATACTTTCAAATCCACCAGAAAGTTTTAAAAGCTTGTGTTTTTTACTACATTATGTTTTGATTCATATAACTCAGTCATTCCACACTCTGCAAAACAAACATTTATATATTTATCGAGTAAGAAGTGTTTTAAAATCTTGGAAAAAGTAGACAGAAGTACATTCAACCCCCCTTCTGTAATTCTTGTTGTATTGTTAGGGAATAACAATTGGTATTAGAGCAAGCTCTTGAAGTACAAAGAGTGTAAAGATCACAACAAACAACAAGATGAACAAGAAAGATGTTGGAGTTAAAATTCCATTTCTGGACAAAGATAATTATCACCACTGGAAGGTGAAGATGCACCTACATCTTCTTTCTCAAGATGAGGCCTATGTTGATTGCATAGAGAGAGGTCCTCATGTACCAATGAGAGCTGCAACTAGAAATGAGCGTCCAAAACCAAGGCATAAATGGTCAGAGCCCGATATTGAGCAAGTCAGGAAAGATAAGAAGGCCATGAATATATTTTTCAATAGAGTTGATGGATATATAATTGACAACATCTTTAACTGCAAAACAGCCAAAAAGAGGTTTGGGACACAATCTAGATCATTTGTGATGGTACTGAGCAAGTAAGAGAGAATAAGATGCAACTACTGATTCAGCAATATAAGCACTTCCATTATGAAGAAATTGAGTCTCTCACTGATTTTTTAGTAGATTTCAAAAACTACTAAATGCTCTGAAGTTGCATGGAAGAGTTTATCAAACAAAAGACTCTAACCTCAAGTTCCTTAGATCTCTTCCAAAAGAGTGGAACCCAATGACAATCTCATTGAGAAATTCACAGGATTACAAGGTGTTCACCTTGGAGAGACTGTATGGCATCCTAAAAACTTATGAGCTTGAATTGAGCAAGATGAGAGGATGGAGAAAGGAAGGAAGAAAGGAGGGTCCATATCAATGGTTGCTGAGTTAGAGAAGGAGAAAGAAATGAAGGTAGAAGCTGTTGAGTCTACATCAAAGGTCTGTGAAGGCAAGGGTAAAGGGCTGGCAGCTGAAAATGAAGATCACTTGAGCCAAGATGACATGGATGACATTGATGAACATCTAGCATTCTTATCCAGAAGATTTTCCAAGCTCAAATTCAAAAAGAATTTTGGAGCATCCAATCCAAGTAGAAACATGGTGGATAAATCCAAATTCAAATGTTTTAAATGTGGCTTGGCAGGGCATTTTGCAAGTGAATGTAGAAAGTCTGATTCTAGAAAGAAGAAGTTTGAGCCTGTTGATTATAAACATAAATACTTTGAGTTGCTCAAATAAAAGGAAAGGGCTTTCATCACATAGGAGAATGACTAGGCTGCAGATGGTTTGGATGAAGATGAAGAAACTAACTATGTCAATCTAGCCCTAATGGCCAAGTCTGATGAAACAGAAACAAGTTCTTCAAGTAATCAGGTAATCACCACTAACCTAGCATATTTATCTAAAGCTGAGTGTAATGATGCCATAAATGACATGTCCACAGAATTATATCACTTGTGTGTTACACTTAAGTCCATCACTAAGGAAAATGCTAAAATTAAAGAAAACAATTTGTTTTTAAGTGAGAGGAATAATGTGCTAGAGTCTCAGTTTATTGAATTTGAAAAATTTAGAATTGAGTGTAAGATTGCTAAGGGTAAATTAACTGAGTCCTTGAAGAAAGAAAAGAGTTTAAAGAAGCAGCTTGAACGAGAACAGGAAGTGATTAAAGCATGAAAATCATCCAGAGATATCCATGCTCTAATCACTAAAGTTCAAGGTATTGAGTCCTTTTGTGATGCAGCCTGGAAGAAGAGTAAAGAGAAGCTTGAGTCCAATTTGGTTGAAGGATTGTTGACAGATGTGGACTCGACAGATGATGAAAATCATCCATCGGATAATTAGAAGGATTATCTGTCGAGTGACAATGAGCCACATCCGTCGGCTGTGAGTAAACCCATTAGCAAAGCTAAACTAGCTAAGTTAAATGAGAAATATGGATCAGTTTCTAAGAACTTTATTCCAGGAGAATCTAGTCAAGTTAAGAAGGAGAGGAAAGTTAATGTTGGTCATCTGCCTATTAAGCAATTGAATGACAAATTAGAAAAGATTGAGGTTAAAACGGAAACTAAAAAGAAAAACAATAGAAATGGGAAAGTAGGTATTAACAAGCATAATAACTACACACCTGATAAATATGCACCCAGAAAAATATGTGTTAAGTGTGGTAGTGTTAATCACTTGTCTGTTAACTTCAAACTTGTCATGCCTACTCCTATGTCTGCACCTCCCTCTTTTCCCAACCTGACTGCTATGCTTATCATGCCTATGAATGCTATGTCTGCTCAGAATATGAATGCACAATTTGCTAATATGTCATTTGCACATAATCCTTATTATGCTGTATTTAGTATGCCTCAAATGCCATTTAGCATTCCTTGCTGGAATAACATGTTTGCAAATAGCATGCCTTTTCCTGTTAATCAAAATGTGCATGGCAATTCTATTTATTGACCGGTTTCAAAGGTCAAACTCAAATGACTAGGATGAATCAGAAATTCCCAAGTCAAATGAGATCAAACCTAAGAAACCATAGAAGAAAGCTAACAAGGCAGGACCCAAGGAAACTTGGGTACCAAAATCAACTTGATTTGATTTTGATGTATGCAGGGAAACAGAAAGAATCTTTGGTATCTGGATAGTGGTTGCTCAAGGCACATGACTGGAAATTCTACCCTGCTCACTGAGTTCAAGAAAAGAGCTGGCCCAAGTATTACTTTTGGAGATGACAGCAAAGGTTATACTGTGGGATATGGCTTGATTTCAAAAGACAATGTAATTATTGAAGAGGTTTCCCTAGTGGATGGTCTCAAGCACAATTTGTTGAGTATCAGCCAACTTTGTGATAAGGGCAATTCAGTGACCTTCAATTTAGAAGCGTGTGTTGTGACAAACATAAAGAGCAACAAAGTGGTTCTCACTAGAGTGAGAAAAGGGAATGTATACCTAGCTGACTTTAACTCATCAAATGTAGAATCCGTTACTTGTCTTCTCAGTAAAGCAAGTCAAGATTAAAGTTGGCTATGGCACTAGAAGTTGTCCCATCTAAACTTCAAAACCATGAATAAACTTGTCAAGAAAGAACTGGTAAGAGGCATTCCTCAAGTGGAGTTTACTAAAGATGGATTGTGTGATGCCTGCCAAAAAGGGAAGCAGATCAAAGTATCATTCAGAATGAAGCTTGATTCAATAATTGAAGAAATTTTGCAATTGCTACACATGGATTTGTTTGGACCAGTCAATGTGTTATCCATCTCAAGGAAAAGGTTTTGCCTAGTAATTGTGGATGATTTCTCAAAGTTCTCTTGGACATATTTCCTAAAGTCTAAAGATGAAGCTAGTGAAATCATCATCAATCACATAAGGCAAGTTAACAATCATCCTGACTTTAAAGTAAGAAGAATCAGGAGTGACAATAGAACTGAGTTCAAAAATTCAATGATGAGATCATTTTGTGAAAAGAATGGGATTATGCATGAGTTTTTTGCAGCAAGAACCCCACAACAAAATGGAGTAGTGGAAAGAAAGAACAGATCTCTTATTGAAGCTGCAAGGATAATTCTTGAAGAATCAAAGTTACCAACATATTTTTGGGCTGAAGATGTGAATACTGCCTGCTACACTTAGAATATTTCTTTGGTTAATCAAGCTAAATGTATGACACCCTACCAATTGTTCAAGAATAGGAAACCAGCTCTAAATTTTGTTCATGTTTTTGGCTGCAAATGTTATATCTTAAGGAATCAAACTGATCAACATGGAAAGTTTGATGTTAAAGCATATGAAAGAATTTTTGTTGGATATGCTGTGGGAAAAGCATATAGGGTATACAATCTGAGAACCAACATTGTTATGGAATCAATATATGTTATATTTGATGGTTCAAGGATTGAAGGATTGCAAGATGGAGATTTCCATGAAAGCCTCAAGTTTGATAATGTGGAGATGGTCAGTGATGATGATAGTGATCAAAAAACAGTGACTAAGGATAATGCAGAAAAATCTACAACTATTGAAGTACACAATTCAACATCTGTCGAGTTGCAAAATGCTTCATCCATCGGGAGACAATCTACCTTATCCGTCGGGAGACAATCAGCTTCATCCGTCGGGACACAAAGTGCATCATCCGTCAGAACATTAAAAGAAGCTGAAAATCAGAATAGATCACTTACAGAAATTTCCCTTTCTCAAATCACAGATTCACAAACTCAGGGGGAGCTTCTCATAATCAAAAATTAGTCACACATCAAGACAACAATGGGGCCTCTTCATCTAGAGCTAATCTACCTCAATAAAGGAAATGGACTAAAGATCACCCCTTTGAGTTAAAACAAAAAGAGCAACTCAAGAAGAATGTCTATATAGCAGCTTCCTATCTAAGAAAGAACCAAAGAAGGTAGAAGAAGTTGTGTTGGATCCTGATTGGATTTTAACTATGCAGGAGGAGCTAAACCAATTTGAAAGGAATAAGGTATGGAAGCTGGTACCCAAACCTAAAGGAAAGAATCCAATTGACACCAAGTGGCTATTCAAGAACAAGATGGATGAAAATGGCATAGTGATCAGGAACAGAGCTAGATTGGTTGTTAAGGGCTACTGTCAACAAGAAGAATAGATTTTGATGAAACCTTTGCTCCTGTTGCAAGACTTGAAGCCATCAGAATCTTCTTAGCCTATGCAGCTCATGCCAATTTCAAGGTCTATCAAATGGATGTCAAAAGTGCTTTCCTGAATGGAGATTTGGAGGAGGAAGTCTATGTTAGTCAGCATCCTGGTTTTGAAGATCCAAATTTTCCAGAATATGTCTACTATCTTTTGAAGGCACTTTATGGAATGAAGCAAGCACCAAGAGCCTAGTATGACACTTTATCAAAGTTTCTTTTGGAAAATACTTCACAAGAGGTACTGTTGATAAAACTTTATTCTTTAGAAACGTTAATGGCTCTAGTATACTTGTTCAAATCTATGTAGATGATATTATATTTGGTTCTACTGATGAAAAACTTTGCTAAAAGTTTGCCAAATTGATGCAAAGTAAGTATGAAATGAGAATGATGGGAGAACTAACTTACTTTCTTGGTTCACACATTAAGCAAGTTAGTGATGGAATATTCATAAGTCAAACTAAATATATTGATGCATGTAGTTGTTATGCACAGATTTATGGATGAAAAACCAATTGTTAGAATATGGTCTACAAGTGGACAGAATTCCCATTTTATGTGATAACACAAGTGCAATTTCCATCACTGAAAATCCAGTGCACCATTCAAGAACAAAGCACATAGACATCAAGTACCACTTCATAAGGGAACATGTGATGAATGGTACTGTGGAACTTCATTTTGTTCCAAGTGAAAAGCAGCTTGCAGATATCTTTACCAAGCCACTTGATGAATCCACCTTTCACATTTGGGGCTAGACAGATACCATGTGCTTCAAGATGTCATAAAATAAAATAACAGGAAAAGAGGCGAAGGCTGTTGGTAAGTGAGTTAGGTATGCTTAATTATTCTTGAATCATTTCAGATATTTTTGCAAGTTATAATGCAGCAAGAGAATTAATTGATTGTTCAGCTTTGAATGAAATTTTGGCTAAGTCAAAATTTACATCCAGACGGATGCTCATTTTTTATCGAGTTTAGTCATCCGGTATATTTTTTTTATTAAAATCAATTATTTTTCTGGATTACTTTATAACTCGACGGATAATTACTTTATCCTCATCCGTCGAATTGTCTCAATCTTAGCCGTCGGAATTCTAAACATTATCCATCGAGTATACTTGCAGTTTGTAAGTATAACACTACGGATAATTGAAAGAATTTTTACAGTTTTTTTTAAAACGGCTATTTTGGGCAATTTTAATTGGTTACTTTATTTCACTTTATTATTTTTGTCAGTTTATTTCTGAGATAGTATAAAAGCAGCATTCATTTTTATTCTACTCTTTTATCATTCTCAAGAATCAATTTCTCTAACTTCTTTCTACCTCAAAAGCAAATACTCTCTCTGTAAATTTTAAATCTCTAGCAATGGCACCAGTAGTAAAAATCACGTCCTAGTATGGATTTATATATGAAAAGAACAACTTCGTAGCTCTTGTGAACAAGGAGATTCAACAGTCTGGAGATTATCACAAAATTATGGATTTTGTGAAAGACTGTAAACTCAACTATGCGATGATGGAATCTCCCACAATCTACTGTGAGGTTGTAGAGGAGATATGGAAAACTGCCATGTACAGCTCTACTGACAAAACCATATCTTTCACTCTCAAAGGTAAGCAGTTTTGCATTAATAGTGACATTGTCAAAGCATGCTTTAAAATTCCAGATAACACTACCACTATTCCACACACTGATGCTGATATAATTACCATGCTTAATTCTATAGGTTATGCACTCTCTACTTCTAAGTTAAGTGAAATTAGGAGGTGTTGTGAATATGTTGTGAACTTGATGATTTCATTAACAAAACACCTTAGTAGATTTAACTTAGTGAAAAATGTAGCACTCGACAGATAAGGAATATAATCCCGACGGATGACTCAATATAGTCCCGACGGATGATGATTTATTATCCATCGAGTGAGTAGCTTATATGTAACAATAAGTCATGTAGCACATTTCTGCAAACACCTTTGTTTAGATTCTGTAGTAGCATATAAGTCATATTGACTTTAATTAGATATGCAGAATAGGTTGATTAATTGTACATAGATGATGTCTTGTAATTCTGCATAAATGAAATAAAGTCAAGTGCCAGAAATTTACCCGACGGATGATCAACAATGCTACTCGACGGATGATCAACAAGGCAACCCGACGGATGATCATGTACCCGACGGATAATCAATTCAAACATCTGTTGACAGTGACAACACAGTCACATGCGTCGAGTGTATGCAAAAGGAATGTGGAAGCCTATTCAACTGGGTTTTTGAGAAAAAAGAAGCATTGCCATTTTTATGCTATTATGAAGATATTCAAAGATGCTGGAATAGAGTAATGAAGCAGCATAGTATTAGACTTGATAGGTTTTGTTTTATTATCTTGTATTATTACTGTGCAATCTTGGTGATATATAAACCAAGAGTAGAAATTAGAACAACAAGAAGACTAAGCAAGAAAATTCTCAGAGACACATTTGTAAGCTGTATTCTTAGCATTTCTCTGTAAGTTTAGTTGTTCTTATTGTGTAAGCAGCTGTGAGCTATTCAAGCTTCACAGAGTTCTCTTGATATATATATAAATATATATCTGGTGGATACATTCAAATCCACCAGAAAGTTTTAAAGACTTGTGTTTTTGATTTAACTTACTCTTATTCCGCACTCTGCAAATCAAAACATTGTCATATATATATTTTAAGTTAGAACATTTTTAAGTCAGAAAAAGTTTCAATAATTTCATTCAACCCCCTTCTATAATTCTTGTTGTATTGTCAGGGACTAACAATTTGTATCAGAGCAAGCTCTTGAAGAACAAAGAGTTTAAAGATCACAACAAACAGCAAGATGAACAAGAAGGATATTGGAGTCAAGATTCCTTTTCTGGACAAAGACAATTACCATCACTGGAAGGTAAAGATGCATCTTCATTTACTTTCTCAAGATGAGGCCTATGTAGATTGCATAGAGAGAGGCCCTCATGTACCAATGAGAGCTGCAACTGGAAATGAGCCATCAGTTCCTAAGCCAAGGCACGAATGGTCAGATCCTGATATTGAACATGTCAGGAAAGACAAGAAGGCCATGAATATTCTGTTCAATGGAGTTGATGGTGACATGTTTGACAACAGTATCAATTGCGAAATTGTCAAGGAAGTTTGGGATACAATACAGATTATTTATGATGGCACAGAACAAGTTAGGAAAAATAAGATGCAGTTGCTAATTCAGCAATATGAGCACTTTCATAGTGAAGAAGTGAGTCTCTCACTGACATTTTTAGTAGATTTCAAAAACTACTAAATGCTCTAAAATTGCATGGAAGAGTCTATTAGACAAAAGACTCCAATCTTAAGTTCCTTAGATCTCTTCCAAAGGAATGGAAACCAATGACAATCTCATTGAGACACTCTCAAGATTACAAGGAGTTTACTTTGGAGAGACTGTATAGCATCCTGAAAACTTATGAGCTTGAAATAGAGCAAGATGGGAGGATGGAGAGAGGAAAGAAGAAACAAGGGTCCATTGCACTAGTTGCTTAGTTAGAGAAAGAGAAGGAGATGAAGATAAAAGCTGTTGAGTCAACTTTAAAGGTCTTTGAAAACAAGGGCAAGGGGCTGGTAGCAAAAAATGAAGATTCTTTGAGCCAAGATGATATGGATGACATTGATGAACATCTAGCATTTCTTTCCAGAAGATTTGCCAAGCTCAAGTTCAAGAAGAACTTTGGAGCAGCTAAGCCAAATAGAAACATGGTGGATAAATCAAAATTCAAATGTTTCAAATATGGCTTAGCAGGGCACTTTGCCAGTGAGTGTAGAAAGTCAGATTCCAGCAAGAAGAAGTTTGAGCCTGTGGCCTATAAACAGAAATATTTTGAGTTGCTCAAACAAAAGAAAAGGGCTTTTATTACACAAGAAAATGATTGGACAGCAGATGCTCTAGATGAGGATGATGATGTCAGCTATGTCAATCTAGCCCTAATGGCCAAGTCTGATGAAACAGAGACAAGTTCTTCAAGTAATCAGGTAATCACCACTAACCTTGCACATTTATCTAAAGCTGAGTGTAATGATGCAATAAATGACATGTCTACAGAATTATATCATTTGTGTGTTACACTTAAGTCTCTTACTAAGGAAAATGCTAAAATCAAAGAAAACAATTTGTTTTTAAGTGAGAGGAATAATGTGCTAGAGTCTCAATTTATTGAATTTGAAAAATTGAGAATTGAGTGTAAAATTGCTAAGGATGAATTAACTGAGTCCTTGAAGAAAGAAGAGATCTTGAAGAAGCAGCTTGAACGAGAACAAGAGATGATTAAGGAATGGAAAATATCTAGAGATGTTCATGCTCAAATCACCAAAGTTCAAGGTATTGAGTCCTTTTGTGACGCATCCTGGAAGAAGAATAAGGAGAAGCTAGAATCCAATTTGGTTGAAGGATTGCTAACAGATGTGGACTCGACGGATGATGAGAGTCATCCGTCGGATAATCAAAAGGATTATCCGTCGAGTGATATAAACCCTTATATGTCGGCTGTAAGCAAACCTGTGAGTAAAGCCAAACTTGCCAAGTTAAATGAAAAATATGGATCAGTTTCCAAAAACTTCATTTCAGGAGAATCTAGTCAAGTAAAGAAAGAAAAGAAAGTAAATGTTGGTCATCTGTCTATCAAGCAATTGAATGACAGACTAGAAAAGATTGAGGTTAAAACAGAGGCTAAAAGGAAAAACAATAGCAATGGTAAAGTAGGGATTAACAAGCATAACAACTACACACCTGATAAGTATGCTCCAAGAAAAATCTGTGTTAAGTGTGGTAGTGTAAATCATCTGTCTGTTAATTGCAAAACTGCCATGCCTACTCCCATATCTGTGCCACCTCCTTTTCCCAACATGAATGACATGCCTTCTATTCCTATGAATGCTATGTCTACACAAAATATGAATGCACAATTTTCTAATATGCCATTTGCACCTAATCCTTATTATGCTGCATTTAGTATGCCTCAATTGCCATTTAGCATTCCCTACTGGAATAACATGTTTACTAATATCATGCCATTTCCTGTTAATCAAAATGCGCATGATAATTCCGCTATAATGAATGGTTTCAAAGGTCCAACTCAAATGACTAAGGATGAATCTGATATCCCCAAGTCAAATGAGATCAAACCTAAGAAACAGAAAAAGAAAGCTAACAAGGCAGGACCCAAGGAAACTTGGGTACCAAAATCAACTTGATTTGATTTTAATGTGTGCAGGGAAATAGAAAGAATCTATGGTACTTGGATAATGGATGTTCAAGACACATGACTGGTGATTCTACCCTGCTCACAGAGTTTAAGGAGAGTGCTGGCCCAAGTATTACTTTTGGAGATGACATCAAGGGTTATACTGTGGGATATGGCTTGATTTCAAAAGACAATGTCATCATTGAGGAGGTTGCCTTAGTGGATGGTCTCAAGTACAATTTGTTGAGTATCAGCCAGCTATGTGATAAAAGCAATTCAGTAACCTTTAACTCAGAAGCCTGTGTTGTGACAAACAAGAGGAGCAACAAAGTGGTTCTCACCGGAGTTAGAAAAGGAAATGTGTACTTAGCTAACTTCAACTCATCAAATGCAGAATATGTTACTTGTCTTCTCAGTAAAGCAAGTCAGGATTAAAGTTGGCTATGGCACAAGAAGCTATCCCATCTAAACTTCAAGACCATGAATGAACTTATAAAGAAAGAACTAGTTAGAGGCATTCCTCAAGTGGAGTTTTCTAAGGATGGACTGTGTGATGCTTGCCAAAAGGGTAAGCAAATTAAAGCATCATTCAGAAAGAAGCTTAATTCAATAATTGAAGAACCTTTGCAACTGCTACACATGGATTTTTTTGGACCAGTCAATGTGTTGTCCATCTCAAGGAAAAGATTTTGCCTTGTAATTATAAATAATTTCTCAAAGTTTTCTTGGACATATTTCCTTAAGTCCAAAGATGAGGCTAGTGAAATCATCATCAATCACATAAGGCAAGTCAACAATCATCCCGATTTTAAAGTTAGAAGAATCAGGAGTGACAATGGAACTGAGTTCAAAAATTCTGTCATGAGAGTATTTTGTGAAGAAAATGGGATTTTGCATGAGTTTTCAGAAGCAAGAACTCCACAACAAAATGGAGTAGTAGAAAGAAAGAATAGATCACGTATTGAAGATACAAGGACAATGCTTGAAGAATCTAAATTACCAACATATTTATGGGCTGAAGCTGTAAATACTGCATGCTACATTCAAAATATTTCTCTGGTTAATCAAGCAAAATGCATGACTCCCTATCAATTATTCAAGAATAAGAAGCCAACTCTAAATTTTCTTCATGTCTTTGGCTGCAAATGTTATATCTTGAGAAATCAAACTGATCAGAATGGGAAGTTTGATGCTGAAGTAGATAAATGAATTTTTGTTGGATATGCTATTGGTAAAGCATATAGAGTCTACAATCTAAGAACCAACATTTTTATGGAATCAATATATGTTGTGTTTGATGATAAAAAGATTGAAGGACTGCAAGATGGAGATTACCATGAGAGCCTCAATTGATAATATGGAGATGGTTAGTGATGATAGTGATGATGAAAGTGATCAAGAAACAGTTTCAAAGGATAATGCAGAAAAATCTACTACAAATGAAGCACAAAATTCAACATCTGTCGAGTTGCAAAATGCTTCATCCATCGGGAGACAATCTGCTTTATCCATCGGGAGACAACCATCTTCATCCGTCAGTACTCAAAATTCACCATCCGTCGAGTCATCAAAAGAAGCTGGAAGTCAGAATAGATCACTTACAGAAAGTTCCCCTTTCTCAAATCAAAGATCCATAATATCATGGGGAGTTTCTAATAATCAAAACTCTATCACACATCAAGACAACAATGAGGCCTCTTCATCTAAAGCCAATCTACCTCAACAAAGGAAATGGATAAAGGATCACCCCTTTGAGCTTATTATTGGTGATGTATCTTCTAGAGTTCAAATAAGGAGAGCAACTCAAGAAGAATGTCTATATAGCAGCTTCCTCTCAAAGGAAGAACCAAAGAAGGTAGAAGAAGCTTTGCTGGATCCTGATTGGATTTTAGCTATGCAGGAGGAGCTAAACCAATTTGAAAGAAATAAGGTATGGAAGCTGGTGCCCAAGCCTAAAGGGAAGAATTCAATAGACACCAAATGGGTATTCAAAAACAAGTTGGATGAAAATAGTATAGTAGTCAGGAACAAAGCTAGATTGGTTGCTAAGAGCTACTGTCAACAAGAAGGAATAGATTTTGATAAAAATTTTGCTCCTGTTGCAAAACCTGAAGCCATCGGAATCTTCTTAGCCTATGCAGCACATGCCAATTACAAGGTCTATCAAATGGATGTCAAAAGTGCCTTTCTCAATGGAGATTTGATGAGGAAGTCTATGTCAGTCCACCTCCTGGTTTTGAAGATCCAAATTTTCCAGAATATGTCTACTATCTTTGGAAAGCACTTTATGGACTAAAGCAAGCACCTAGAGCCTGGTATGACACTTTGTCAAAGTTTCTTTTAGAGAATCACTTCACTAGAGGTACTGTAGACAAAACTTTATTCTTTAGAAATGTTAATGGTTCTAGTATACTTGTTCAAATTTATGTAGATGACATTATTTTTGGCTCTACAGATGAAAAACTTTGCAAAAAGTTTGCCAAATTGATGCAAAGTAAGTATGAAATGAGCATGATGAGAGAACTAACTTACTTTCTTGGTTTGCAAGTTAAGCAACTTAGTGATGGAATATTCATTAGTCAAACTAAATACATTTATGATCTTTTAAAGTAATTTGATCTAATGGATTGCACATCTGCAAAAACTCCCATGGCCACTGCAACTAAGCTTGAATTGAACACTACTGAAAAGTCTGTGGATATTTTAAGCTATAGAGGCATGGTTGGCTCACTTTTGTACTTAACAGCTAGTAGGCCAGATATAATATTTTCTACATGTCTTTGTGCTAGATTTCAGGCTGATCCTAGAGAATCTCACTTAGTTGTTATTAAGAAAATTTTCAGATATCTCAAGGGAACACCAAAACTTGGCATTTGGTACCCTAGAGATTCTGGTTTTGATCTAATTGGTTATTCAGATGCTGATTATGCATGTTGTAAAATTGATAGAAAAAGTACAACAGGAACCTGTCAATTTCTGGGAAACAAGCTTGTGTCCTGGTTCAGTAAAAAGCAAAATTCAGTTTCTACCTCTACAGCTGAAGCATAATATATTGCTGTTGATAGTTGCTGTGCACAGATTTTGTGGATGAAAAACCAATTGTTAGACTATGGTCTTCAAGTGGAAAGGATTCCTATTTTATGTGATAACACAAGTGCAATTGCCATCACTGAAAATCCAGTACAGCATTCAAGAACAAAGCACATATACATCAAGTACCACTTCATAAAAGAACATGTAATGAATGGTACTGTGGAACTACATTTTGTTCCAAGTGAAAAGCAGCTTGCAGATATATTTACCAAGCCACTGAATGAATCTACCTTTTCAAGGTTGGTAAGTGAGTTAGGTATGCTAAATTACTCTTGAATCTTTATAGATAGTTTGCAAGTTATAATGCAACCAGAAATTTAATTATTTTTTCAGTCTTGGATGAAATTTTGGCTAAGTCAAAATTTACATCTCGGCGGATGATCATTATCCATCGAGTTTGATCATCCGTCGGTATACATTTTGTTCATAAAATCAATTATTTTTCTGGAATATTTTATGTCTCGACGGATAACTGATTTATCCTCATCCGTCAAATTGTCTTATTTTTAGCCGTTGATTCTCTGAACATTATCCATCGAGTATACTTACAGTTTGTATGCATAACACGACGGATAATTGATGGAATTTTTACAGTTTATTTTTTAAACGGCTATTTTGGGCAATTCTTATTGGTCACTTTATTTTACTTTATTATTTTTGACAGTTATTTTTGAGATAGTATAAAAGCATAATTCACTTTCATTGCTTTTCTTTTATCATTCTCAAATCATCTGCTCTAACTTCTCTCTTTCTCAAAAGAACTTACTCTCCCTCTCTCTGCAAGTTTTTACTCTTTAACAATGGCACCAGTCATCAAGATAATGTCTCAAACTGGATTTATCTATGAGAAAAACAACTTCACTACTCTTGTGAAGAAGGGGATTCAACAGTCTGGCGACTACCACAAGATGATGGATTTTGTGAAAAACTGCAAACTTAACTATGCCATGCTGGAATCACCCACCATATACTGTGAAGTTGTTGAAGAGATGTGGACGACTGCAACATATAACTCAGCTGATAAGACTATCACTTTCACTATTAATGGTAAGGAATTTTGTGTTAATAGTGATATTGTTAAAGCATGTTTCAAAATTCCTGATAATACTGTAACTTCACCACACACAGACACTGACATTGTTAATATGCTTAACTCCATGGGCTATGCACTCTCTACTTCTAAATTAAGTGAAATTAGGAGGTTGGGTCTTAGGAAGGAATGGAGTTATTTATGTGATGTAGTTACTAAGGTATTTTCTGGTAAAATCAGTAATTTTGATTCAGTTAATATCTCCATGCTTAACATGCTTGTAACTGATAAATTTTTCAACTTTAGTGATCTTATTATAATTGAGTTGGGGTTTAAGTTAGGGGAGCTAAATAAGAGGGGTAAAAATGTTTACTATGCTAGATTTTTAATGATGATTGCTAACCACCTCTGTAAGGATATTGTGCTTGAGAACTCAACCAACAAATTAGATTGTTGGGTTCAAGAAAGGAGAATCATTGCAGATTTGAACAGGGCAAACCATCACAAAGAGGTGCCATTCTTCTATTTTCCTGTTATGGAGGCACCTCAGGTAAGTTAGGTAAGTTCATCTATCTCTATTCTTCCAGTCTCACACACTTCTTTGCATTCTAGTACAGCTATGGCAACTGTGTCATTAACCCAACAGTTGCCTACCCAAGCTGCCAAACCCAAAATTTCAAAAACCAAGACAATGAAAGCCCCTTCTGGTGTCTCTCAAAAGATGCCAGTTATAAAATCCACCAAACCAAAAGAGGGGAGTGTGAAGGTGGGTAAGAAAGGTGAGGGACATGGTGAACATCAAAGAAACCCTAAGGATAAGGTTAGTGAGGTGAGTGTTTCCCAGCCTAGCCACACTGCAGTTTCCCAACAAACTGCAGTGCTTAATAAGGATATAAGCTCATTGCTAGTTACATCCTCCCAAAAGGACATGACTATTGAACAAAGCTCTCAACCAAGAGCATAGGCCAAAAGGGTCAGGGATACAAGCTCACCCGAAACCTATACTAGAAAGAAGAAACCAAAGACCCTTGGGGATACACAGGGCTCACACATTATGCAAACTGGTGCTAAAGACACAATCACTGCACCTTCTCAAATTCAGTTTGATGTGGCTCCAACAAATGTGGAGTCACAGCCAAAATCTCTAACAATTGAAGCACCTGAAACACCAAACTCTCCCACACACTCCTTGGATGTTGACATGATAAACACATCACTTCCAAATTCTCCATCTTTAACTCTCTTGGAGAAGCCAAAAATCCAAGCAAGTGAGAATCATCTTTTAGATGATTTATTGGCTCACTTGCCATTTCTTTATGAGACTGTTAAGACATCTGTGCCAAAATTTTCATCAATCTGCACAGAGTCTACAATAGTCTCCACTCCAAACTCATTTATTTCTACTCTCTCGATGGATATTGCTCATCCGTCGAATAGTGATTGTAACCCGACGGATAAGCTTAACAACAGTTATCGGTCGGATAGTCAAACTGCTAACCGGACGGATATCCGTTATCCGTCGAGTGTCTCTGCATAGCTTCAAATTTCAACAATTATCACAAGTATAGAAGACTTATTTGTAGTACAATCACTCCTAGGATTGAGGTAAGGGAGTGAAATGAGTGAGAGTCTGGGTTGCTCCCAGGAAAAAGAAAAGGAAAAGAGTGAATAAATGCAATCCATTTCTTCAGGATTGGCAAAAGTGAGTGTGAGGAGTCCCAACTTAGATGGTGAAGGTGAGGGTGGGGAGCCAAGGTGAGACCTTGATGCAACAAAAGAGAGATCAAGAGAGAAATGCAGGTACAGGAGTGATAAGGGTGGAAACCATTGCAAGTGAGTTAATGAGTGTCAATGATGCAGAAAGGAAAAGGCTATTTTAACAAGAATATCAAGTTGTTATAGATTCCATTTCCCTGGATGCTGAGACATTTACTCACCCTGTGACAGCTTACCAACCTCTAGTTGTACAGGGCAATGAGGAGGCTGAAAGATTGCTAAATTTGGTGCATACAACACAATCTTTACTAAGAGCAAATGATGTAATCACTGCTATGCCATCCAACATTGGCAGTGATTTTGAACTGGATGAGACTTCTTTTGGGGATGATGGTGGTGATGGTGAGGAAGATAGTATGGACATAGGGGGGATGCAGATACTCCTGCCTGGATGCTCACAAAAGAATGCTCCTACTCACATCTCCAATCAACACTTTTCAAGCTGATTCATAACACCCAAGCAGCCATTCAGGCATCTTCCAATGCTAGCACAAAACAACTACTCAAAGCACATCTTGAAGCACTCCAGTTGCATAAGATTCAAGCCCTCCAACACAGTCAGAGTATGGATGCCATCAAGCAGGAAATTTCTGAAGTCAAGCAGGATGTTATAGAAAGGATGGATGCTAGACTCCCTGCAACCACAATGACTGAAATTTCTCACAAACTAAGGAAGGAGGCTGATCTAAACAGAAAAGTTGAGGCCATGGACTCAAGACTATCTGCTAAAGAGAAGTCAATGGCCGAGATACTAAACAATCAAGAAGCTCAGAATGCATTACTCTAATAATTTGTGGTAGCTCAACTCCCTCCCACACAACTTGATGATAAAAAAAGGGGGAGAAATGATCAAGTGAGGGGGAGAAACAGCTTAACATTCAAGTCAGTAAAGTAATTATGCCTACAATTACTTTCACCAAGCCACCAATAACAAACAGCATTGATCTAATAAATGAAGCAGCAGCAACATTGAGAGCAGCTGAAAAGAAGCAGTTGAGTCCAATCAACTGGGAGAAAATTGATGAGGATATACAAAAGAGATTTGGCTTAGTAAAGGAGCCAGAAAAATCAGCCATTCATCACTCTAAAGTCAGGAAAATATCTATGAATGAAATCAGCATGAAGAATCTGGAAAGAGGACAACCATCCTGCATCAAATCTCCAAAGGCTAAATAAATTTTGAAGCCAAGAGTGAACTATCCAAAATCTTCACTAAAGAACCCCGTGGACATAGTGTATGAGACACCAAAGCCTGATGAAAAGAAGCCGTTGGCCAAGTCTATAGCATTCTACAAGGATCCAACTGATTCAGCATTGAAAAGAAGAATTACTAAAGTTTTCAGGAATGGTAAGGAAATTTGTGTGGTGGTTGGACACCCTCAATTTGCTGAAGCAAAAAGAGAAGAAAAGGCAAGATTGAAGCAAGAAAAGAAGCAAGCTTCTCTAGATGCTAAAAAGGTAAAACAAAAGAAGGAGCAAGCTGCTATCTTGGCCAAGCTACAAGCTGTGAAACCTACACAATAAGTTTCTGCACAACCATCTAAAACAGTTGAATCTCAAGATCAAGAAATGCAAAATACACCTCCACAGACAAAGAAGCCAAGGTACAAGCAAAGAATCAAGAGAAAATTGGACTTCAGTGATGAGGAGATGGAAGGGTACTTTCCCAAAGAGTCTACATCTGCAACAACTCAAACACCCATGCCCTCAGTTAAACATGGAGAATTCAAGAACTTTCATGGTGAACCTATCATTCCAAAGGATGAGCCAATAGACTGGGATAGTCTACCAATACCTGAACTCAATCTACCCTAATTTATGAAGCCAAAGAAAACAAAGACCAGAGCAGTAAAGAAAGTGAAGCCCTCAACTCTCAGATCCAAATCCCTAACCAAATCCCAAACCAAAGTCAACAAGGGAGACATAATGTACATCTGTGACATCAAGGAATTCTCAGATTTAAACCTCTATCTAGATGAACTGGAAGAAGTTAGAGGGATTGATGCTTACAGGAATCTACCTGAAAGGTTAGTATTCAAGTACAAGGGATGAAAAGAGATATAGTGGCCACTTCATAGGATCCTTCAAGAAAGCCAATATGTGCTGATAAAGGTTTATTCATCCTTCAAGAAGAACTTTGGATTCAATGTGACAGCTAGAAGACTTATTCTGAAAAAGATTAAAGAACTGAGGAGTATTAGAGCCAAAGATGCACTCTCAAAGACTCCAACTATTCCTTGCATAGGGAGTAGAGTGCATCTAAGGCCCTACTGGCTGATGGATGAAAAAGGAGTTAGAAAATTCTTCAGATTAGAAGACCAATTGAGCATCACTAACAATGAGACTCTTTTGGAAATGCAAGAAATGCTAAATCTCTCAGAATCTGATGAACTGGAATTCCACAGACAGCTCCAAAATCATATAAAAGAAAATAACATAAAGCTTGGAAAGAGATCCAGATCTTCAAGGAAATAGATTAATCTGCTCAGGCTAGATGAGCACCTTGAAAATGACTGTGAGCAAATCTTTGTACATTTTGTTAATTGAAGCACTTAATAGTTTTATCTACTTCCATTTAAATTTGTACTTTTAGGGTATTTTGTTATCATCAAGTTTCTCTTAATTTATGGCAACAATTCTAGTAGACATAAATTGGGGGAGATTGTTGTGAATATGTTGTGAACTTGATAATTTCATTAACAAAACACCTTAGTAGATTTAACTTAGTGAAAAATGTAGCACTCGACGGATAAGGAATATAGTCCCGAGGATGACTCAATATAGTCCCGATGGATGATGATTTATTATCCATCGAGTGAGTAGCTTATGTAACAATAAGTCATGTAGCACATTTCTGCAAACACCTTTGTTTAGATTCTGTAGTAGCATATAAGTCATGTTGACTTTAATTAGATATGCAGAATAGGTTGATTAATTATACATAGATAATGTCTTGTAATTCTGCATAAATGAAATAAAGTCAAGTGCCAGAAAGCTACCCGACAGATGATCAACAATGCTACTCAACGGATGATCAACAAGGCAACCCGATGGATGATCATGTACCTGATGGATAATCAATTCAAACATCTGTCGACAATGACAACACAGTCACATGCGTTGAGTGTATGCAAAAGGAATGTGGAAGCCTATTCAACTGGGTTTTTGAGAACAAAGAAGTATTGCCATTTTCAAGCTATTATGAAGATATTCAAAGATGTTGGAATAGAGTAATGAAGAAGCATATTATTAGACTTGATAGGTTTTGTTTTATTATCTTGTCTTATTACTGTGTAATCTTGGTGATATGTAAACCAAGAGTAGAAATTAGAACAACAAGAAGACTAAGAAAAAAAATTCTCAGAGAAACATTTTTAAGCTGTATTCTTAGCATTTCTCTGTAAGTTTAGTTGTTCTTATTGTATAAACAGTTGTGAGCTATTCAAGCTTCACAAGGTTCTCTTGATATATATATATGGTGGATACATTCAAATCCACCAGAAAGTTTTAGAGACTTGCGTTTTTATTACTTTGTGTTTCTAATTTAACTAACTCTTATTCCGCACTCTGGAAATCAAAACACTGTCATATATATATTTTAAGTTAGAACATTTTTAATTCAGAAAAGTTTCAAGAATTCCATTCAACCCTCCTTCTGTAATTCTTGTTGCACTGTTAGGGACTAACAGGAGGTCAGGTCTTAGAAATGAATGGAGCTATTTATGTGATGTGGTTGTTATTGTAGGTGCCCTAGAGGCAATACATTATACTTTTAAATCTTTATGTCAGTTGATCATTCAATAAATGTATTTATTATGACCTTAATTACTGCGATATTTTGCTAGCATAATAAATGTCCTTAGAATCATGATACACATTGTATAGTTTAAGTACATGACTTGAACTTGAGATTATATAAAAAACATATTCTTAAAGGTCCCTAGTCGAATATTATTATATAGGACAATAATAATACATAGATAGACTAGTATGTTGTTTGACAAGATAATCACATCTCATTGGTTATAAGTATGGGGATACTAAAGTCAATACATAGGTACATGTGAGAGTACATGGTACTGGACAGACCCACAGTGAGATTCTTCATGTTTAATAAAGTCATAAGAAAGACTCACAGTGATAATGGTGTAATGGTCCTTTGACTTGAAATCATTATATTTCTATACGAGGATTAATATACTTCTACTACATTAAAAGTTACTTTTGATCGGGTGATGATAAAAGTGGACATCGGGTATATCATGAGTCGTATGAGAAATATGAATGATAGATAAAGGATTTAACCCTCCTATAATTAGGAGAGATATTATTGGCCTCTTGATTGAGTGAGATTATAAAAGCATGGCCATGCTCAAATAATGATTTGTCTTGATAGTCTACTCATGGATCAAGTAAACCCGGATTAAATGTTGAAGAGGATGACTAAATACATGCCTCGAGTTTAATGTATAATATGTATGGTTAAAGGGATTATATTACACGAAAAACATTAATCACGAAAGGTTTTATCTAATCACGATTTAATTATTGTTTAATTGGGTAACAATGATATATTACTAGATACCGCTCATTGTTTATAATTTTATTAGAGAATAAAATTATTGCCAATTAAATAATAGCCTATAGGGTCGCACAAATAGAGCACTTAATGGAATAGTTAATTTAAATTATGGATTTAAATTAATTGATGATTATTCGAATTTTATTATAATTAAGTAAGACTTAATTGAGATAATATAAATTCGAATTAAAAGGAATGTTTTTGCCCATAATAATTAAGTATGACTTAGTTATTAATTAAATAATAGAAATTCATTTTTATTATTTAATCCAATACCTACTAGGGTTGGGCTTTGCTGTTATGGGTCTTTTTAATCAGCAATTATAAATAGATATTGATAGGTTAAAGAGGGGGTACGTTTTGGAGAAAACCCTAGCAGCAAAGACAGGCAGAGGTAATTCGGATCATCAAGAAGGAGGCTAGTACATCCATTCCGTAGCCAAGTTCATGAGACGTTCTTGGAGGTGCTCGTGTGGATACCATAGAGGTGTTTCTCCGAGAGGTAGACACAAAGCGTGATAGCTAGGATCTCCGTTGAGTTCGTGAAAGTTAAGCTTTTGAAAGGTATGATTCGTTATCTCCATAATCTGCCCACAATTATACATGGATCCTATTTTTGGGTTTCGAAATTATTTTGTTTTATTTACGTTTATCCGCTGCGTTTTATGCCTCGGAACCCAAAAATGGTATCAGAGCTACGTGTATAAGGGGCTGATTTGGTTACGTGTTTACTGTATTTTTACAAGTATGCATGTGTGATGAGTCTGCCATGATAACAGTTATGCTATATGAGTCTGCCATGATAACAGTTATGTTATATGAGTCTGCCATGATAACAATTATGTTATATGAATGATATGATGAATCTGTTAATGATCTATATGATGATATTAGTATGTTTAAGATCTGCCATAACTTATATGTATCCGATCTCTTAAAATATGTATACTGATACATGTTTTTGGTAATTAGGATATGGATTGTGTGTATACTGATACATGCTTCTGGAATAGTATTCTGATACATGTTTTGCTAGTATTCTGATACTTGATTTTGCAAAAATTTCCGCCATATGCTTAGGGTTTCGCGTGTTTAGGGTTTCATTTTAATTTGTGCTTATGACATATACTTTACTTATTTATTGTTCTTGATTGGATCATGATAAGTGATAAATAGTATGTCATATTTATATGATCTATCATCTTCTTTAATGGTTACTTGAGCATGGTGCATAGTTATGGCCTTAAGACCTTAGTTGTCATGGTTTATTCTTTTGGTTTGTAATAAATACGACTTGCATGTCATTTTCTATTTGTAGTTGTTTTATCTCGAATGTAACTCGAGTTCTTTTGTAAGTTCATTAGTACAATTCTTAATGTAACATCCAAGAAGGACAAGGGAACAAGGAGGCATCCTATGGAGGCCAAGGAGACAATGGAAGCAATAGAGAAGACATATGTAATAGTTATTTTTTACACCATAGATTGACCTTGATCTTTACATTAGCCTGAAAAGATCACATAGGATTGGGCCATAACTATTGCACGTTTACTTTACGCACTTTTCATATGATGTATAAATAGTATGTATAGAGTAGAAAATGCATGTTTTAATTAGATTATTGATGCATGTATGTATTAGATACATCATCCATGCCATGCCTTTAAACAAGATAAAATCTGTAACGACTCAAGATTTAAAATTAACAAACGATCATGAGATTCTCGTGTTTATGAAACACGGAATAAAATATGAATTTTCTTTATTTCTGATATGGGGCGATTTTGTCAACAATGGGTTCATAGAACTTGTAAGGCTGTGGGTTTTAAGCGAGACCGATGTGACTCCTCCACTACCTGGAAATTAAACCATTGACGAGTATTGATTTGAAGTATTTTATTCAAGGAAAAATTGGGAATCTCTTTATGATGGGATCATGATCGTTCTAAATTAAAAATCCCTAAGTAAAAATATTAAGTTTTAATCAGATGCTTTCCAATGAATGAACACTCATTAAATCCTAGATCGATAAGGGGAAGGGCTGTCAGTGGCAGGGGACTCCTATCTATCATGGTGAAATGCGATGAATATAAACGGTTATATTCGGACGTTGTATCATTGGGTCTAACTTAACTGAGTCATCATAATAAGGTTAATATAAACGGTTATATTCAACTATTATGAACTTAGAAGCATAGAGTTTGGTTAAAAATCTATTAGATAGATAAGATCAATTGTTGTTCACCAAATTATCCAAGAATTATATATGATATAATTGACAACTGTTGTCTACCTAAATAATCATGTTTTAAGAATACCAGTGGTCGACTTAGGACATGACGAAATATGGATCTTGGCTCAGTAGAAAGATTTATGGGATATAATTTCTGAATTAATAGTTAGGGCTATTAATTTGATAAAAAATAGTGGGAGATATATTATGAATATATCATAATCATATGAACATAAAATTTTAACTAAGACAAACTAATGTTTATTTTGCGCTTTTATTATTGTAGATACTGAGTAATGGCAAATAACACAAACACACTATCCGTATGTTCAGTCCTTGACAAGGACAAGCTAACAGGAGGAAACAACTTCCTAGACTGGCAGAGGAATTTGAGGATTGTCCTCAGGCAGGAGCGCAAACTTCATGTCATTGATATTCCTCCTCCAGGCCCCCTTCCTAAGGGTGCTACTGCTGATGAACGAGCAGCACACACAAGGGATGAGAATGATGCAAATGATGTTGCATGTCTTATGTTGGAAACTATGAGTGCTGAGCTTCAAAGACAGCATGTGCATATGGATGCATATACTATCAATGAGCACTTGCAAAGCATGTTTGCAAGCCAAACTCATCAAGAAAGGTTCAACACGAGTAAGTCACTTTTTAATTGCAAATAAGGGGCGAGTGAACCAATTGGCCCACATGTTCTGAAGATGATTGGTTACATTGAGTACCTTGAAACTTTGGGTTTCCCGATTATTCCGGAAACTGGTATTGACCTAATCATGAATTCTTTGAACAACAAATTCACTCAGTTTGTTGTGAACTACAATATGAATGAATTTGACAAAACACCTACTGAATTGTTGCATATGTTGAGAACATATGAGACCAACATGAAGACAGCTGAACCTACTCCCATACTGATGGTAAATAAAGGTAAGGCCAAAGGGAAGGGCAAGTGGAAGGGTAAGAAGAAGATTGGATCTGATTCTACACCGAAGCCAAAGGCAGGTCCCAAACAGGCTTTAAAGCCTAAAGGTGGTGTGGCCAAGGGTGAATGTCACTACTGTAAGAAAGATGGTCACTGGAAGAGAAACTGTCCAATTTACTTGGAGGATCTGAAGAAAAAGAAAGCAGTTCAGATTTCTGGATCAGGTATTTATGTTATAGAAGTCAATTTGCCTATTTCTACATCTTGGGTATTTGATACTGGATGTGCTTCTCACATTTGTATAAATGTGCAGGGCCTGCAGAGAAGTAGAACTTTGGCTAAGGGAGAAGTGGACCTAAGAGTAGGCAATGGAGCAAAAGTTGCTCCTTTAGCTGTAGGGACTTATTATTTATCTATGCCCTCTGGGCTTGTTTTAGAACTAGAAGACTGTTTTTACGTGCCTTCGATTCGCAGAAACATTATTTATGTTTCTTGTTTGGACAAGAAAGGTTTTTCGTTTATAATAAAGAACAACAGTTGCTCTTTTGCTTTGAATGATTTAACCTATGGTGTTGCGCATTTATTTAATGGTTTATATGTTCTTGATTTAGATAATCATGTCTGTAATATAGAAAACAAAGGGTCGCTTTCACTGGTAATGGTCAAAGGACCACTAAACGTCTGGAGCTAATACATAGTGATGTATGTGGCCCAATGCGTGTAATGGCTAGAGGAGGCTACTACTACTTTATAACATTTACTGATGATTTCAGTAGATATGGATATGTATATCTTATGAAGAACAAATCCGATTCTTTTGAAAATTTTAAAGAATACAAGGTTGAAGTAGAGAAGCAAATTGGAGGAGATGCAAGTATTAAGATCTTAAGATTCGATCGTGGGGGTGAATACTTAAGCACTGAATTTAGAGAGTATTGGAAAGAGTGTGGTATTGTATCACAACTCACTCCGCCAGGAACACCTCAATGGAATGGAGTTTCAGAGAGGAGAAATCGCACCTTGTTAGACATGGTGCGATCGATGATGAGTCATGCAGATCTTCCAATTAGTTTATGGGGTTACGCTCTAGAAACAGCGGCTTTCACACTTAACCGTGTTCCTACTAAGAAGGTTCAAAAGACTCCATATGAGATATTGAAGGAGAAACAATCAGATATGAACTTTATGAAAGTTTGGGGATGTAAGGCGTTTGTGAAACGTCAAGAATCTGACAAGCTTGGACCTAAATCCGAAGAGTGCATTTTTTGGGATACCCTAATGAAACAAAGGCGTATTATTTTTATAGTCCTTCTGAGCAGAAAGTGTTTATTGCTCGAGATGCTGTCTTCATGGAAAGAGATTTTGTTTCCAAAAGAAACAGTGGGAGAACTATAGATCTCGATGAAGATCGAGAACCACAAAATAGCATTGAACCTGAAGTGGAACAAGAGCAGAATAATAATAATGCTCAACAAACACAGGTTGTTCGTAGATCTGGTAGAATTCGCCATGAGCCAGAGAGATATGGATTTCTCATGACTCAGTGTGGTGATTTGATGCTCATAGATGAAGATGAGCCTCTCACATACCAAGATGATATGAACAGTCCAGACTCTAAGAGATGGCTTGAAGCCATGAAATCCGAGATAGATTCCATGTACGAAAACCAAGTATGGACTTTGGTTGATCCACCTGAAGGGGCAAAACCCATAGGGTGCAAATGGGTTTTTAAGAAGAAAAAGGGCATGGATGGAAATGTCCAGACCTATAAAGCTAGGCTGGTTGTAAAAAGTTTCAAACAAATTCATGGTATTGACTATGATGAAACTTTCTCACCAGTGGCTATGGTCAAGTCTATAAGGATTTTACTTGCCATTGCAGTATTCCATGATTATGAAATCTGGCAAATGGATGTCAAAACAGCCTTCCTTAATGGAAGCCTTGAAGAGGATGTGTACATGACACAACCTGAGGGTTTTGTCGATCCAAGGAATGCTGACAAGGTATGTAAATTGCGTCGATCCATTTATGGATTGAAGCAATCCTCTAGGAGATGGAATATCCATTTTGATGAAATAGTCACAGAGTATGGCTTTGTTCAAAATGAAGATGAACCGTGTGTTTACAAGAAGGTTAGTGGGAGCTATGTGGCATTCATAGTAATATATGTTGATGATATACTACTAATGGGGAATGACATACCTTCTCTAAAGGCTGTTAAGACTTGGTTAGGGAGCAATTTCTCCATGAAAGACTTAGGAGAGGCATCCTACATTCTAGGAATGAGGATCTATAGAGAAAGATCTAGAAGGATGATCGTTCTAAGTCAGAGCACATACATTGATAAGGTTTTGCATCATTTTGGAATGCAAAATACGAAAATGGCATATATCCCCTTGTCTCAAGGGATAACGATCTCTAAGGACCAGTGTCCGAAATCATTGGATGAGAAGGACCACATGAATAAAGTTCCATATGCTTTAGCAATTAGATCTATCATGTATGCAATGGTATGTACTCGCCCAGATGTCACGTATGCCTTGAGCATGACGAGCAGATACCAGTCTAATCCGGGTGAAGGTCACTGGACGGCAGTCAAAAATATTCTTAAGTACCTGAAAAGAACTAAAGATTCATTCTTGGTGTATGGAGGAGAAGAGAAACTCGTTGTAAAAGGTTACACCGATGCAAGTTTCCAAACAGACAGAGATGATACTGTATCACAGTCTGGTTTTGTGTTTTATCTAAACGGAGGTGCCGTAAGTTGGAAGAGTTCAAAGCAAGAAACAGTAGCTGATTCTACAATGGAGGCTGAGTACATTACAGCTTGTGAAACAACTAAGGAGGCCGTTTGGATTCAAAAGTTCATTTCTGATTTGGGAGTGGTTCCATCGATCACAGATCCCATTGATCTATACTGCGATAATAATGGAGCCATTGCACAGGCTAAAGAACCTAGATCACACTCCCGGGCCAAACATATACTCAGGAGATTTCACCTTATTCGAGAGATTAATGAAAGGGGTGATATACACATATGTAAAGTGCACACAAATGATAACATTGCAGACCCACTGACCAAAGGTTTGTCGCAGCAGAAGCATGATGGTCACACTAGTTCTATGGGTATTAGATATATGGGTGATTGGCTCTAGTGCAAGTGGGAGATTGTTAGTGTAGGTGCCCTAGAGGTAATACATTATTCTTTTAAATCTTTATGTTAGTTGATCATTCAATAAATATATTTATTATGACCTTAATTACTGTGATATTTTGTCAGCATAATAAATGTCCTTAGAATCATGATACACATTGTATAGTTTAAGTACATGACTTGAACTTGAGATTATATAATATATCATATTCTTAATGGTCCTAGTCGAGTATTATTATATAGGACAATAATAATACATAGATAGACTAGTATGTTGTTTGACAAGATAACCACATCTCATTGGTTATAAGTATGGGGATACTGGACAGACCCACAGTGAGATTCTTCATGTTTAATAAAGTCATAAGAAAGACTCACAGTGAAAATGGTGTAATGATCCTTTGACTTGAAATCATTATATTTCTATACGAGGATTAATATACTTTGACTACATTAAAAGTTACTTTTGATCGGGTGATGATAAAAGTGGACATCGGGTATATCATGAGTCGTATGAGAAATATGAATGATAGATAAAGGATTTAACCCTCCTATAATTAGGAGAGATATTATTGGCCTCTTGATTGAGTGAGATTATAAAAGCATGGTCATGCTCAAATAATGATTTATCTTGATAGTCTACTCATGGATCAAGTAAACCCGGATTAAATGTTAAAGAAGATGACTAAATACATGCCTCGAGTTTAATCTATAATATATATGGTTAAAGGGATTATATTACATGAAAAACATTAATTACGAAACGTTTTATCTAATCACGATTTAATTATTTTTTAATTGGGTAACAATGATGTATTACTAGATACCGCTCATGGTTTATAATTTTATTAGAGAATAAAATTATTGCCAATTAAATAATAGCCTATAAGGTCACACAAATAGAGCACTTAATGGAATAGTTAATTTAAATTATGGATTTAAATTAATTGATGAGTATTCAAATTTTATTATAATTAAGTAAGACTTAATTGAGATAATATAAATTTGAATTAAAAGGAATGTTTTTGCCCATAATAATTAAGTATGACTTAGTTATTAATTAAATAATAGAAATTCATTTTTATTATTTAATCCAATACCTACTAGGGTTGGGCTTTGCTGTTATGGGCCTTGTTAATCAGCCATTATAAATAGATAATGATAGGTTAAAGAGGGGGTACGTTTTGGAGAAAACCCTAGCAGCAAAGACAGGCAGAGGCAATTCGGATCGTCAAGAAGGAGACTAGTACATCCATTCCGTAGCCAAGTTTGTGAGACATTCTTGGAGGTGCTCGTGTGGATACCATAGAGGTGTTTTTCCGAGAGGTAGACACAAAGCGTGATAGCTAGGATCTTCGTTGAGTTCGTGAAAGTTAAGCTTTTGAAAGGTATGATTCGTTATCTCCATAATCTGCCCACAATTATACATGGATCCTGTTTTTGGGTTTCGAAATTATTTTGTTTTATTTACGTTTATCCGTTGCGTTTTACGCCTCGGAAACCTACAGTGGTAACTAAGGTATTTTCTGGTAAGATTAGTAACTTTGATTATATTAACATTTCCATGCTTAACATGCTTTATATGCTAGTTACTGATAAATACTTTAACTTCAGTGACTTAATCATATTTGAGTTAGGTTTTAAGTTAGGAGAACTTAATAAGAGAGGTAAAAGTGTCTATTATGCTAGATTCTTTATGATGCTTGCTAACCATCTTATTGAGGACATTACAATTGAGAACCCAACCAACAAGCTGAATTGGGTTCAAGAAAGAAGAATTATGGCAGATCTTAATAGAGCAAATCACCACAAAAAGGTGCACCTATTCTATTTTTCAGTCATGGAGGGACCTCAGGTAAGTGAGGTAAGCACCATTGTCTCCACTCCTCCAACCTCACACATTTCTTTGCCTTCTAGTGTAGCTATGGCATCTGTGTCAATGACCCAATAGATGCCTACCCAAGCTACCAAACCAACAATTTCAAAATCCAAAGCTAAGAAAGCCCCCTCTGGTTTCTCTCAAAAGAAACCAGTTGCAAAATCTACTAAACACAAAGAGGGGAGTGTGAAGGTGAGTAAACAAGGTGATGACAGGGTGAAAATCAAAGAAACCCTAAGGATAAGGCTGGTGAGATGAGTGTACCTAAGCCTATCAACGTCTCTGACATCAAATCGAATTGGAAGTGTTAGGAAATATGTTGTGAACTTGATGATAAATTAAACATAACACCTTAGTAGATTTAACTTAGTGTAGATTGTAGCACTCGACAGATGATCAAATATAGTCCCGAGGGATGATTTTACTATAGTCCCAACGGATGACTTTTTGACATCCACCAAGTGAGTAGCTTATGCAAAAATAAGATCTGTAGCACATTTCTGCAAACAACTTTGTGTAGATTCTGTAGGAGCATATGAGTCATGTTGACTACTAGTGGATATGCAGAATAGGTTGATTAATTGTAAATATGAGATGTCTTGTAATTTTGTATAAGTGAAATGGAGTCAAGTGACAAATAGCTACCCGACGGATGATCAACAAAGCTACCCGACGGATGATCAACAAAGCTACCCGACGGATGATAAACATGTACCCGACGGATGATCAAATTCAAATATCTATTGACAGTGACAATATAGTCATATGCGTTGGGTGTTTGCAAAAGGAATGTGGCAGCCTGGTTAGCAGGTATTTGAGAACAAAGAAGTATTACCATTTCCATGCTATTATGAAGATATTCAAAGATGCTGGAATAGAGTAGTGAAGCAGCATGAAGTTAGACTAGATATGTTTTGTTTTATTATCTTGTCTTATTGTCATGTAAACTCGGTGATATATAAACCAAGTGTAGCTAGTAGAACGTTCAATCAAAAACATTTCAGAAGAGAGATATAAAAAGCTATATTTGTCAAGAATCTCTTTGTAGTTTATTTGTTCTACTTGTAAGCATTTGTGAGCTTTTCAAGCTTCATAGGGTTCTCATTTGATATATATATATATCTGGTGGATACTTTAAATCATTCAGAAAGTTTTAAAAGCTTGTGTTTTTATTACTTTGTATTTTGATTTATATAACTACTTCATTCCGCAATCTACAAATTAAACACTTATATATTTGTCGAGATAGAACTTCTTTAAAATCTTGAAAAAGTAGCCAGAATTACATTCAACCCCCCTTCTGTAATTTTTGTTGTATTGTTAGGGAATAACAATTGGTATCAGAGCAAGCTCTTGAAGTACAAGGAGTGTAAAGATCACAATAAATAGCAAGATGAAAAAGAAGGATGTTGGATTCAAAATTCCATTTATGGACAAAGATAATTATCACCACTAGAAGGTGAAAATGCACCTAAATCTACTTTCCCAAGATGAGGCCTATGTGGATTGCATAGAGAGAGGTCCTCATGTACCAATGAGAGATGCAACTGGCAATGAACCATCTGTTCCCAAACCTAGGCATGAATGGTCAGATCCTGATATTGAGCAAGTCAGGAAAGACAAGAAGGCCATGGATATATTGTTCAATGGATTTGATGGTGATATGTTTGATAACATCATTAACTGCAAAACAGCCAAAGAGGTTTGGGGACACAATCCAGATTATCTGTGATGGTACTGAGCAAGTAAGGGAGAATAAGATGCAGTTGCTAATTCAGCAATATGAGCACTTCCACTGTGAAGAAAGTGAGTCTCTCACTGATATTTTTAGTAGATTTCAAAAGCTACTAAATGCTCTGAAGTTGCATGGAAGGGTCTATCAAAATAAAGACTCTAACCTCAAGTTCCTTAGATCTCTTCCAAAAGAGTGGAAGCCAATGACAGTTTCATTGAGAAACTCTCCGGACTACAAGGAGTTTACCTTGGAGAGACTGTATGGCATCCTGAAAACATATGAGCTTGAAATAGAGTAAGATGAGAGGATGGAGAAAGGAAGTAAGAAGGGAGGGTCCATAGCACTGGTTGCTGAGTTAGAGAAAGAGAAAGAGATAAAGGTAGAAGTTGTTGAGTCTACATAAAAGGTCTGTGAAAGCAAGGGAAAAGGGCTGGTAGCTGAAAATGAAGATCACTTGAGCCAAGATGACATGGATGATATTAATGAACATTTAGCATTCCTATCCAGAAGATTTGCCAAACTCAAATTCAAAAAGAATTTTGGAGCAGCCAAGCCAAATAGAAACATGGTGGATAAATCCAAATTCAAATGTTTCAAATGTGGCTTGGCAGGGCATTTTGCCAATGAGTGTAAAAAGTTAGATTCTAGCAAGAAGAAGTTTGAGCCTGTTGATTATAAAAAGAAATATTTTGAGATGCACAAGAAAAATGAAAGGGCTTTCATTACACAAGAAAATGACTGGGTAGCTGATGGATTGGATGAAGATGAAGAAACAAGCTATGTCAACCTAGCCCTGATGGCCAAATCTGATGAAACAGAATCAAGTTCTTCAAGTAATCAGGTAATCACCACTAACCTAGCACATTTATCTAAAGCTGAGTGTAATGATGAATTCAATGACATGTCCACAGAATTATATCACTTGCGTGTTACACTTAAGTCCCTCACTAAGGAAAATGCTAAAATTAAAGAAAACAATTTGTTTTTAAGTGAGAGGAATAATGTGCTAGAGTCTCAGTTTATTGAATTTGAAAAATTGAGAATTCAGTGTAAGATTGCTAAGGATGAATTAACTGAGTCCTTGAAGAAAGAAGATATTTTAAAGAAGCAGCGTGAATGAGAACAGGAAGTGATTAAAGCATGGAAGTCATCTAGAGATGTCCATGCCCAAATCACTAAAGTTCAAGGTATTGAGTCCTTTTGTGATGCATCCTGGAAGAAGAGTAAAGAGAAGCTTGAATCCAATTTGGTTGAAGGATTATTGACAGACGTGGACTCGATGGATGATGAAAATCATCCGTCGGATAATCAGAAGGATTATCCATTGAGTGACAAAGAGCCACATCCGTCGGCTGTGAGTAAACCTATTAGCAAAGCTAAACTAGCTAACTGAGAAATATGGATCAGTTTTTAAGAACTTTATTCTAGGAGAATCTAGTCAAGTTAAGAAGGAGAGGAAAGTTAATGTTGGTCATCTATCCATCAAGCAATTGAATGACGGATTAGAAAAGATTGAGGTTAAAATAGAAACTAAAAAGAAAACCAATAGAAATGGGAAGTAGGAATTAACAAGCATAACAACTACATACCTGATAAATATGCAACAAGAAAAATATATGTTAAGTGTGGTAGTGTTAATCACTTGTCTGTTAATTGCAAACTTGCCATGCCTACTCCTATGTCTGCACCTCCCTCTTTTCCCAACATGAATGTTATGCCTACCATGCCTATGAATGCTATGTCTACTCATAATATGAATGCACAATTTGCTAATATGCCATTTGCACCTAATCCTTATTATGCTGCATTTAGTAATCCTCAAATGTCATTTAGCATGCCTTACTGGAATAACATGTTTGAAAACAACATGCCTTTCCTTGTTAATCAAAATATGCATGATAATTATGTTCTAATGGCTGGTTTCAAAGGTCCAATTCAAATGACTAAGGATGAATCAGAAATTCCCAAGTCAAATGAAATTAAACCTAAGAAACCAAAGAAGAAAGCTAACAAGACAAGACCCAAGGAAACTTGGGTACTAAAATCAACTTGATTTGATTTTGATGTGTGTAGGGAAACAGAAAGAATCTTTGGTATCTGGATAGTGGTTGCTCAAGGCACATGACTAGAGATTCTACCCTGCTCACTGAGTTCAAGGAAACAGCTGGCCCAAGTAACACTTTTGGAGATGACAACAAGGGTTATACTGTGGGATATGGTCTGATTTCAAAAGACAATGTCATCATTGAAGAGGTTGCCCTAGTGGATGGTCTTAAGCACAATTTGTTGAGTATCAACCAGCTTTGTGATAAGGGCAATTCAGTAACCTTCAATTCAGAAGCATGTGTTGTGACAAGAAAATGAAGCAAGAAAGTTGTTCTCACTGGAGTGAGAAAAGGAAATATGTATCTAGCTAACTTCAACTCATATAATGCAGAATCTGTTACTTGCCTTCTCAGTAAAGCAAGTCAAGATGAAAGTTGGCTATGGCACAAGAAGTTGTCCCATCTAAACTTCAAGACCATGAATGAGCTTGTCAAGAAAGAACTAGTTAGAGGTATTCCTCAAGTGGAGTTTACTAAGGATGAATTGTGTGATTCCTGCCAAAAAGGAAAGCAAATCAAAGCATTATTCAGAAAGAAGCTTTAATCAACAATTGAAGAACCTTTGCAATTGTTACACATGGATTTATTTGGACCAGTCAATGTGTTGTCCATCTCAAGGAAAAGATTTTACCTAGTAATTGTGGATGATTTCTCAAAGTTCTCTTGGACATATTTCCTAAAGTCTAAAGATGAAGCTAGTGAAATCATCATGAATCACATAAGGAAAGTTAACAATCATCCTGATCTTAAAGTAAGAAGAATCAGGAGTGACAATGGAACTGAGTTCAAAAATTCTGTGATGAGATCATTTTGTGAAGAGAATGGGATTATGCATGAGTTTTCTGCAGCAAGAACTCCACAACAGAATGGAGTAGTGGAAAGAAAGAACAGATCTCTTATTGAAGCTGCAAGCACTATGCTTGAAGAATCAAAGTTACCAACATATTTTTGGGCTGAAGCTGTAAATACTGCCTGCTACACTTAGAATATTTCTTTGGTTAATCAAGCAAAGTGTATGACACCCTACCAGTTGTTCAAAAATAGGAAGCCAACTCTAAATTTTCTTCATGTCTTTGGCTACAAATGTTTTATCTTAAGGAATCAAACTGATCATCATGGGAAGTTTGATGCTAAAGCAGATAAAGGAATTTTTTTGGATATGCTGTGGGAAAGGCATATAGGGTGTACAATCTTAGGACCAACATTGTTATGGAATCAATACATGTTGTGTTTGATGATAAAAAGATTGAAGGACTACAAGATGGAGATTTCCATGAAAGCCTCATGTTTGATAATGTGGAGATGGTCAGTGATAACAGTGATGATGATAGTGATCAAGAAACTGTGACTAAGGATAATGCAGAAAAATCTCTAACTATTGAAGCACATAACTCAACATCTGTCGAGTTGCAGAATGCTTCATCCGTCGGGTGACAATCTGCCTTATCCGTCAGGAGACAATCAGCTTCATCCGTCAGGACACACGGTGCATCATCCGTCGGAACATTAAGAGAAGCTGAAAGTCAGAACAGATCGCCTATAGAAAGTTCCCCTTTCTCAAATCAAAGATTCAAAAACTCAGGGGGAGTTTCTCATAATCAAAACTCAGTCACACATCAAGACAACAATGAGGCATCATCATCTAGAACTAATCTACCTCAACAAAGAAAATGGACTAAAGATCACCCTTTTGAGCTCATCATTGGTGATGCATCTTCTAGAGTTCAAACAAGGAGAGCAACTCAAAAAGAATGTCTATATAGCAACTTTCTATCTATGGAAGAACCAAAGAAGGTAGAAGAAGCTTTGTTGGATCCTGATTGGATTTTAGTTATGGAGGAGGAGCTAAACCAATTTGAAAGGAACAAGGTATGGAAGCTGGTACCCAAACCTAAAGGAAAGAATCCAATAGACACCAAGTGGGTATCAGGAACAAGATGGATGAAAATGGCATAGTGGTCAGGAACAAAGCTAGATTGGTTGCTATGGGCTACTGTCAATAAGAAGGAATAGATTTTGATGAAACCTTTGCTCCTATTACAAGACTTGAAGCCATCCGAATCTTCTTAGCCTATGCAGCTCATGCCAATTTCAAGGTCTATCAAATGGATGTCAAAAGTGCTTTTCTGAATGGAGATTTGGAGGAGGAAGTCTATGTTAGTCTGCCTCCTGGTTTTGAAGATCCAAATTTTTTAGAATATTTATATTATCTTTTGAAAGCATTTATGGACTGAAGCAAGCACCTAGAGCCTGGTATGACACTTTATCAAAGTTTTTTTGGAAAACAACTTCACAAGAGGTACTGTTGATAACACTTTATTCTTTAGAAATGTTAATGGCTCTAGTATACTTGTTCATATTTATGTAGATGATATTATATTTGGTTCTACAGTTGAAAAAGTTTACAAAAAGTTTGCCAAATTAATACAAAGTAAGTATGAAATGAGCATGATGGGAGAACTAACTTACTTTCTTGGTTTACAAGTTAAGCAAGTTAGTGATGGAATATTCATTAGTCAAACTAAATATATTCATGATCTTTTAAAGAAGTTTGATCTAATGGATTGCACATCTGCAAAAACTCCCATGGCTACTGCAACTAAGCTTGAATTAAACACTAGTGAAAGGTCTGTGGATATTTCAAGCTACAGGGGCATGGTTGGCTCACTTCTGTACTTAACAGCTAGTAGGCCAGATATAATGTTTGCTACTTGTCTTTGTGCTAGATTTCAGGCTGATCCTAGAGAATCTCACTTATTAGCTATTAAGAGAATTTTTAGATATCTCAAGGGAATACCAAAACTTGGCCTTTGGTACCCTAGAGATTCTGGTTTTTGATCTAACTGGTTATTTAGATGCATATTATGCAGGTTGTAAAATAGACAGAAAAAGCACAACAGGAACCTGTCAATTTCTAGGGAACAAGCTTGTGTCCTGGTTCAGTAAAAAGCAAAATTTAGTTTCTACCTCTACAGCTGAAGCTTATTATATTGCTGCAGGTAGTTGTTATGCACATATTTGTGGATGAAAACCAATTGTTAGACTATGGCCTACAAGTGGATAGAATTCCCATTTTCTGCGATAACACAAGTGCAATTGCCATCACTGAAAATCCAGTGCAGCATTCAAGAACAAAGCACATAGACATCAAGTACCACTTCATTTGGGAGCATGTGATGAATGGTACTGTGGAACTTCATTTTGTTCCAAGTGAAAAGCAGCTTGCAGGAATATTTACCAAGCCACTTGATGAATCCACCTTTTCAAGGTTGGTAAGTGAGTTAGGTATGCTTAATTATTCTTGAATTATTTCAGATATTTTTGCAAGTTTTAATGCAACCAGAAACTTAATTGATTTTTCTGTTTTGGATGAATTTTGGCTAAGTTAAAATTTACATCCCGACGGATGCTCATTATCCATCGAGTTTGATCATCTGTCAGAATTTTATTTATTAATAAAAATCAATTACTTTTCTGGATTATTTCATAACCCGATGGATAATTGATTTATCCTCATCCGTCGAATTGTCTCAATCTTAGCCGTTAAAACTCTGAACATTATCCATCGAGTATACTTATAGTTTGTAAGCATGACACGATGGATAAGTGACAAAATTTTTACAGTTTATTTTTTTAAAAATGGCTATTTTGGGCTATTTTGATTGGTTACTTTATTTCACTTTATTATTTTTGACAGTTTATTTTTGAGATACTATAAAAGCAGAATTCATTTTTATTCTACTCTTTTATAATTCTCAATTCAATTGCTCTAACTTCCTTTCTTCTCCAAAGAAAATATTCTCTCTGCAAATTTCTCATTCTCTAGCAATGGCACCAGTAGTCAAAATCATGTCTCAAAATGGATATATTTATGAAAAGAACAACTTCACAAATCTTGTAAATAAGTTGATTCAACAGTCTAGAGAGTTTCACAAGATGATGGATTTTGTGAAGAGCTGTAAACTCAGTTATGCTATGCTGGAATCACCAACAATCTACTACGAAGTTATGGAGGAGATATGGACAACTGCAGTGTACAACTCTACTGACAAGACCATAACTTTCACTCTCAAAGGTAAGCAGTTTTACATTAATAGTGACATTGTCAAAGCATGCTTTAGAATTCCAGATAATACTGCTACTATTCCACACACAGACACTGATATAATTAACATGCTAAATTCCATGGGCTATGCACTTTCTACCTCTAAGTTAGGTGAAATTAGGAGGTTAGGTCTTAGAAAAGAATGGAGTTATCTGTGTGATGTAGTAACTAAGGTTTTCTCTGGTAAAATTAGCAATTTTGACTCTGTTAACATTTTCATGGTTAACATGCTTTACATGCTAGTTACTGATAAATACTTTAATTTCAATGACTTGGTCTTGTTTGAGTTAGGTTATAAGTTAGAAGAGCTTAATAAGAGAGGTAAAAGTGTCTATTATGCTAGATTCTTTATTATGTTTGCTAACCATCTTATTGAGAATATTGCTATTGAGAACCCTACACACAAGCTAAATTGTTGGGTTCAAGAGAGGAGGATCATTGCAGATCTAAATAGATCTAATCACCACAAAGAGGTGCCCCTCTTCTATTTTCCAGTCATGGAGAGTCCTCAAGTAAGTAAGGTAAGCTCTAGTGTCTCCACTCTTCCAACCTCACACATTTCTTTGTCTTCTAGTGTAGTTATGTCATCTATGTCAATGACCCAACAGATGTCTACCCAAGCTACCAAACCAATAATTTCAAAATCCAAATCTAAGAAAGCCCTCTCTGGTTTCTTTCAAAAGAAACCAGTTGCAAAATATACTAAACACAAAGAGGGGTGTATGGTTGAGTGAGCAAGGTGGGGGACAGGGTGAAAATTAAAGAAACCCTAAGGATAAGGCTGGTGAGATGAGTGTACCCAAGCCTAGCCACACCACAGTTTCCCAACAAACTGTGGTTGATAATAAGGAAATAAGCTCATTTCTATTTTCACCCTCCCAAAAGGATGTTACAATTGAAACAAGCTCCCAACCAGGAGCACAGGCCAAGAGGGGTAGGGACACTAGTTCACCACAAACTTATGCTAGAAAGAAAAGATTAAAAATACTTGGGGATGCACATGGAACACACACAGTGTAAACTAGAGCTAAAGACCCAAACACTACACCATCTCAAAGTCAGATTAATGTGGCTTTAATAAATGTGGAGTCACAGCCAAAATCCTTAACAATTGAAGCACCTTAAACACCAAATTCACCCACACACTCACTGGATGTTGACATGATCAATACATCACTTCCAAATTCTCCATCTTTAACTCTTTTGGAGAATCCAAAATCCAAGCAAGTGAGCATCATCTTTTGGATGATTTGTTGGCTCACTTGCTATTTCTTTCTGAGTCTGTTGAGACATTTGTGCCTAAATTTTCATCAATTTGCACAAAGTCTACAATAGTCTCCACTCCAAACTCATTCATTTCTTTTATCCCAATGGATATTCATCATCTGTCGAGTAGTGATTGTATCCCGATGAATAAGCCTAACAGCAGTCATTCATCAGATAGCCATACTACTATCCTGATGGATATTAATCATCCGTCGGGAGTCTCTGCACAACTTCAAATTTCTTCAGTTCTCACAAGTGCAGAAGACTTAGTGGTAGTGCAATCACTCTTAGGACTGAGGGAAGGGAGTGAACTGAGTGAGAGGTTAGGTTGCTCTGAGTCAAAAGGAGAGAATATGAGTGAAAAAATGCAGTCCATTTCTTCAGGACTGGCAAAAGTGAGTGAGGGGAGTCCCACCTTAGATGGTGAAGGTGAGGGTATGAGGGTGGGAAGCCAAGGGGAGCCCTTGATGCAAAAACAGAGAGATCATGAGAAAAATGCAGGTACTAGAGAGATAAGGATGGACACCATTGCATCGATAAAAACTATCACACACTTGTCCAAGTACTTCTTGAATACTCTATTCATTAAATCCATGAAAGCCGCTGGGGCGTTGGTTAATCCAAAGGACATTACCAAGAACTCATAGTGCCCATACCTGGTACCGAATGCAGTCTTGGGAGTATCTTCGGGTTTAATCTTTAGTTGGTGATATCCAGTTCTCAGGTCAATCTTGGAAAAATAAACAGCATCATTTAGCTGGTCAAACAGATCGTCTATTCTGGGTAACGGGTACCTGTTCTTTATGGTTAGCTTGTTCAACTCTCGGTAGTCGATGCACAGCCTCATGCTCCCATCTTTCTTCTTAAGAAATAATATTGGTGCTCCCCACGGAGACACACTGGGTCTTATCATACCCTTATCCAAAAGCTCTTGTAATTGGGTAGCCAATTCCTTCATTTCTAATGGGGCTAACCGGTATGGTGCCTTTGAAACTGGTGTTGTTCCTGGGGCCAACTCAATAGCGAATTCAATTACTCTATCGGGTGGTAATCCCAGAAGGTCTTGTGGAAACACATCTTCGAATTCGTTGACTACCGGAATGTCTTGCAAGTTGGGCACCTCTTTCTGCGTGTCCACCACATAGGCTAGGTAAGCCTCATTTCCTTTTCGTAGCATCTTATTGGCCTGGGCCATGGTCAAAAATTTTTGTTTCTGCCTCTTCCCTCTGAATATGACTCCTTTCTTCCCTGGGATATTCAGCTTAACTTTCTTCCCTTTACAGTCTATCTGAGCATCATTTTTAGATAGCCAGTGAATTCCCAAAATTACGTCAAATTCCCCTAATTTAAAAGGAATCAGATCAACACTAAAAGATCGTTCCCCTATGCCTAACTCACAGGCGCAGTGAATCTAGTTAACAAGAATAATTCATGGTTGGCTATTTCCACTTGTAAGGATTCTATCAAGGGTTCAGCCTTAAGTCTTAATTTATGCGCAAAGTCCTTTGATATAAAAGATTTAGTTGCTCCAGAATCAAATAAAACATTTGCACTAACTGAATTTAGAGAAAGGGTACCTGCTATCACATCTGAGTCTTTCATAGCATCTTGCACTGTCATGTTGAAAGTCCTCGCGGTAGGTGGCTTATTGGAGGCAGCCCTGCTGGCTCCCGAAGCTGCTGGTTTGTTCATTGGGCATTCCCTCTTCCAATGACCCGGGCGTCCACACTGATGACAAGTGGTGGTTGGAATGACGGCAGGGGTTGATGAAGGGCACTTAGTTGAATAGTGACCCTCTCGACCGCACTTAAAGCAGGTTACTGGATTTCCCTTACACTCCCCAGAATGCATCCTACCACAAGTGTTACAGGCTGGCAATGGGGGTCGAGACTGGTTGAAATAGGACATTCTTGACTTATGGTCGCTCTGGCTCACATTCACACTCACGGGCCGCTTAAACCCAGTGCTCCTTCCCGGTAGGGACACTGCTCCTCGATTAAATCTAGTTGGGACTGCGGAACCTCCACATATGCTCATAATTTTCCTCTTTATTCCCTTATCTCTTTCCTTCTGTATCTGTTCACTTCCGACTTCAGCAATTGTTGCCTTTTGCACCAGAGTGGCATAATCTGTAAGCTCAAGGATTGCCACCCTATTCTAAATCCATAGTTTCAGTCCCTGCTGAAACCTCCTAGCTTTCTTTTCCTCGGTGCTTACAAACTCCGGCACAAACCTTGATAACTCAGTAAATTTTGCTTCTTACTCTGACACAGATAAATTATTCTGCTTTAGCTCCAAGAACTTTAGCTCCATCTGGTTCTCCATAAACCTCGGGAAATATTTTCCCAAAAACAACTGACTGAACCTTTCCCAGGTTATGATAGCATCTGTCTCCATATTTTTCTTGGCCTCCCACCAGTAGTTGGCCTCTCCTTTCAGAAGGTAGGTAGCAAATACAGTCTTCTGTGCCTCATCGGTACTCAGAATCTCAAAGGATTTCTCCATTTCTTTTAGCCATGCCCTTGCCTCAACAGGGTCGGCTGATCCATGGAACTCAGGGGGCTTAAGGGACTTAAAAGCCCTGAAAGAGTTTACCACAACATTGTTATTTCCTTGAGGAGGTGGGTTGGGTTGACGTTCCAAGTTCTGCCTTAGTAGTTGCATGAACTGCCCCATGGGATCCATGCCTGGGTTTGGTACCTGTTGCTCAACCTCAGTTTATCCTTCTCTAGCCTCTATCTCAAATCCTTCATCATCAAATGTTTCCTCCTCCTCTTCATACTGGGAGTCATCCTGTTCAACATAATCCTCATCTTCCTCTTCACTGTGTTCTTGGTTTCTACCATCCTGTTTATGGCTTCCCTGGTCCTCAAACCCAGGGTTCGCCCTAGTTCCAATCCTTCTTAGCGGCATAATACTGATAATTTTTGGGAAAATTCAACGTTAGGTCACAATCATACACAATATTGTGCATTGCACAGTTCTATAATGGGAAGAATGTACCTCGCAATTCTATTATATTATGACAGTTCTAAAAGAAGTGCAGTAATAATAACCATAAAAACAGTGATCTCGTCACTAAGGAACTGAACTGAAAGGAAAAAAATATATACATAATGCGAGAAATACATAGTTCGATCTGATCAAAAGTATAACATTGTTACAGTCATCTGCCCAAAAAGTGAAATGCATGAGTCTATCTGTCTAGTCAGAGAAAGGGATACTATATACAAGTCAACTATCCCGGAAAATTGGCTCTTACTATGAGCGGGTCAACTCCCACACTCTTTCCATCACACGACGGAAAATATAGTCAGCCTGCCTCTTGGAGATCCTACCATGCCTATGCCCCTAAAGTGATCGGAGTCTCGCACGGGCCGTGAGCTCTATCCTAGTCAGCTCCCTCCTCAGGGATCGGGGTATGGTAGCTCTAGCCTCATGAGCTCGGGCACGCCTACCAGCCCTCTCCGCATCTAGCTCCCTCCTGACCTCATCCAGCCGGGCCTCAGCAACAGCCACACGAATCCTCAGAACATCCTGAACATAGCTGTGAGCTAACAAAGACTGCCTATGGGCAGGGTCGAGAGGAGGTGAATCCGGAGCTGCTGGGGGTGCCTCCTCGGTCTGCCTAGGCTCGAGAGTATGGGTCTCAGAGCTGTTATCATAGAGTCTCCAAGATAGTGGTGGAGGGGTAGGAGCTCTGACCATCGGGAATGAGGGTAAAAGGTTACCAGTATACTCCACTATAGCTCCGATATGCTCCTCAGCCACTGGGACCTCATTCAGGTCCTCCTCATTTGAAATCGCAATAACCTCCGTCTCTGACTCCTCTGAGGGGTCCTCTTCCTCCTCCTCCTCCATCTCAGGCTCCTCCTGATCCTCGGCATCTAGTAGTGCCTCATCATGCTCACGCTCGAACATCTCTGGGTCCTCTATCTCATGTGCCTACACATTAAACGAGCTAAGTTACTACCATGATACTTATAAGGGTTCCCGTAAGGGTTTTAACTGTCAGCGCTACTTTAAGTAGTCTGACCATGAACTTGGCAAAAGTTCTTATTATCTTTGTGAGTTTATTATTATATCGTCGCATCATCTCTGAGGATGCTTAGCTCTGATACCATTTCTGTAACTCCCCCAGATCTGGGGTCGGGGATCCGGGTCGTCACGGTCTTTCTTTCCTCAATATCACTTAACTTAATTATTAATAAATAACCTCATGCTGTGACCCCACACTAACACACACCACAACCCATTATAGTCTCAGAGATGAAATTAAAATAGGTACAAGTCCTTGAATCCACAATTTAAAAGTTATTACAACCCAAAATGATTACTTGATAAGTTTACAGTTAATTGCCATTATCTACCACAAGTTGTAATTATACATAATTGATTCCCAAAAGTAGAATGCCTGATCTACAAATAGATCTACCTCTGTAGCTATAGCAGCTACGATATCAACAGGAAAATGCGGGATGCTTCCCACGCGCTTGCGCTGGGTCTGCTTGAGTCTGGCCATCTTTTCTAACTGTTGTTGTGTGATGAAGAAATGAAGCAAGAGTGAGCATTACAGTTTGCAAGATAATATATAGTGTAAACAATAATGCAAGTATCTAAATAGATAACTTACTGGAAACCTTTATCAAGTGTAAGGTAATTACTTACTGGATATAAGCTTAAAGGAAGATGAAGATACCAATTACTTCACTATATTTATACCATTTTAGAAATCTACTTGAACAACCACTATTTGAGTATACTAAGTTTTCGAAGTTCATCACATAGGTGGGACTACAACATAAGACTTGAACAGATTCGACCATTGAAATATTATTGAATGAAATGAAGTTACGAGATACTTCACTAAGTCCCTATATATATATATCCATATATATATCTCTCATACATTTCCTGAAAACCTCTGTCATGTAAAGTATGCACAGAGTTGCAATATCCAATGAATTTGGAAAGAAAAGAATTTTGGCATAAACCTGATATCTTGCTGATCAGGAAAAGATACCAATAAGTAACCTTTTCTACTAGTAGATGGACGAATTCCCCACTGCTCATCACCCTGGCCACATTAGGACCTATGCTGGACTACCACTTAACCACTTACACATTGATGGACTCCCACTGAGCCACTTACACTTTCATGGACGCCCATTGAGCCCATGTTGCTTATGCCGACTCAAATAGATGGACTTACTTTTCGAACGTTGGGCAAGTAATCAAAATGTTTTCTCAAAATAGCAACCTTGTTGCGAGTATGAAATACACCATAGAGCCGGATCCCTTAGGTTTTGAGCGAGTATTTAAATCCCCTTTGAAAGGAAGATCTTAAATATAAATATGAGTTTTGGGATCCGCTCTAACTTTCAAAATCATTTTGAAAACTCGAATTTTTTTTTAAGAATGTTTGGAGTAATGCTGATTTAATAAAATAAATCAGTCCCGATATGTTACAGAATATCTGAATATTATTATTTAAATAATATTCCCATAAAGGATAATCTCTGTAAAAATAATTGAAGTAGAAGTTTTAAGACTCATACTTGAAATGAATAATAAATAACCAAAGATATACTTATACGAAAGTACGATCTTTATTTGAATAATCGAAAATAAGTTTGATTATCGAAACATTATTCTTTAATAAAATAAAGAATATTATTTAACAAAATAAGCGGAGTCATAAGTCCTCGAATGAATATTCAAAATAATATTCATTAAATAAAATAAACGGAGTCATAAGTTCTCGAATGAATATTCAAAATAATATTCATTAAATAAATTAAACTGAGTCATAAGTCCTCGAATGAATATTCAAAATAATATTCATTAATTAAAATAAAGTTATCGAATAAACCTTATTCGATTAATAGTTTTGAAAACTATCTATATATATATATATAAATATATATATAATATACTCGAGAACATCGACTCCCGGTTTTAGAAAATGTTCGCCTTTGGGTCCCCTATACTAAGGGTATACGCAATTACTGCTTATCTCTAGAATATGTATTATGCAACTTATAAGCATTTGAATCAACAGATAGATATCAATATTATGAAACAGGCATGCATATAAACCATATCAGCATGCTCTAATATATCGCAAGATTTGCTAATAACAATCATGCATCTATCACAAGATAATGCATATACATGTATACATCAAAATAACAGTATAACGGGTAGAAAACTTGCCTGAGCGACTGGGGGTGGTAAAAGGCTTGGGACGAGTCTGGTAATCTATATACAACATATAAGTTGGAATTAAACCAAAGTTGCTTAAGAATCTATACTTTAACCAATTAGACCCTAACGTTCGCTTTTGCGCTTAACGATTCACTTAAGTCGCTCGAGTACCATCGGCTCCACCATTTTTAATAAATTAACCATTAAGAATTTTAAGGCGATTCTTTCGTGAGTACCCTACCAACTGCCTAATACACTTTAAATAATTTTTTCATACCCCAATTAGTCATTTAAGGGCCTTAACCAAGGTTTCAAAGTAAGGGGAGGGGTAATGGTTCGTTCGCGAAACGCCGTTACTTAAAACGGTCGTTTCTCCTAAACTGTACATCGGATTCAAGCGAACCACATATCAAAACGAAGCTCGTAACATGAAATATCTAATAATGGCAGTGGTCAAAACCTAACAGTTAGTTTAAGGGTCCTGAAGTTAAGAACAAAAATAGTCTAAGGTAAATCGGGCATTACGACGGCTATGTTGACGCGATTACCAAATTTGTACCACTCCAAATCAATCCACAATGAACCCACAATCATTACTACAACCAAACTCCATCCATAATTTACTACAACAGCCCCAACATCTCAAGATTTACAATTTATACTACCCTCAGACATGAACTAAAAGCTTATACTTAAGTTCATTAACCAATAATCAAGATTTACAACTTCAAACTCATTACAAAACCAACCCAACTCTAAATATACATGAATCATTCATCCCAAGAAGTAAACCTAGCATAAAAAGCTCTAAATAATCAAAATTAAGGTTAGGGTATGAGATTATACCTTCCTTGGTGAGTAGAAGTAACTTAAGGAGCTTGAAACAACCCTTGGAAATCCTTACTAAAGCTTTATCTAAAGAAAACACAAGATCAAAAATTTCAAGATCTTGAAAACACTATTCACCCTCTTCTTCCATGAATTATTGGAAGAGATTTTGAAGGAAATGGAAGCTTAGATTCATAGGATAGCTATATCTATGTACAAGGAACCTTGGATAATTACCTCACAATTTAACAATGCTTGGAAATTGAATTTGGATTTTCTTTTCTCTTAAAATGGAAAGGGGCCGAGAGCTTTGTTCTTGAGGAACAAAGTGAGCTTCTTGATTTTTTTGTGTTATGTTAATTGTTGGTTGATTTCCTTTTGGCTTTGACAAATATTTAGAATTTTTACCATGGTAACTTTTACTTGGCCTAGAATCATCCAACAAAATACTTCTCCTTGTCATGCTTATGTCACCCTTCTTATGTCATCCTCTTACACTTGTCTTCTTCTTGTTGGTGTGATGACATCATCACCCACTAACCTCTTTGATTAACCCCTAATTACTTGGCTAATGATCGCCTATCTGTTATACGGTTCGCTTAACTTTCATTCTCGTTTATCGTTTGAGGGATCATACCCGGGATCTCATTACTTAGGTCTCCTTAAACCTTTCTCAATATTTTATATTCCTTTTATGATCCTCTCTTATAATTCTTGAATTAAAATCCTTTTAATCATGTTACCTTATACTTAATTCTTTCTATATCTGGTGGGTTTTCGGGAAAATATCAAAGTGTTTAAATTTGGATTCTGACGATCTTTACATACACTTAGATACTAATAAGATCTCAGAATATCAATAAAAGAACCCCTACATAGTGTGGCATGAAAAGTTTTCTTATTCAGCATAACCAGCAAAATCACTATTCATAAGGGTTACAAAAAGTTCAAAATTTTTGGGGTTATTACATTATCCGTCGAATTGCTCTCAATCTTAGCCGTTAATTCTAAGCATTATCCATCGAATTTACTTACGGCCTATATGTATATTTCAACGGATAATTTTAGAATTCCAACAGTTTTCCTTATATTTACAGGGCTATTTTGGGCTAATTTGATTGGTTATTTTATTTTACTTTTTACTTTTTGACAGTTTATTTCTGAGTAAGTATAAAATCTAATTTTAATTCTTATTTTTACTTTTATCCTTCTCGAGCAATTACTCTAACTCTCTTCTTCTCCAAAAGCAAAAATTCCCTTTCTGCAACTAAGCTCAATTACAGCTATGGCACCAGTAGTCAAAATCATGTCCTTGACTGGGTATGTTTATGAAAAGAACAATTTCGTGGCTTTGGTGAACAAGCAAATTATGGCATCTGAAGACTATCACAAAATGATGGACTTCATACTGAATTGCAAACTGAGTTATGCCATTCTTGAGTCTCCAACCATTTACTATGAAGTTATCGAGGAAATTTGGACTACAACAGTGTTCAACTAAAAGGACAAAACCATAACCCTCACTCTCAAAGGTAATGAACACTGTATTAACTATGACACAATTGAAGAAAAGTACTTTAAACTGCCTGAAAATAACACACTTTCTCCACACACAGACACTGATGTGAGTAACATGCTAATTTATATGGGCTATGCTCTTACTGCCACTAAGTTAGGAGATGTTAGGAGAATGGGTCTTAGGATATAATGGAGCTTTTTATGTGATTCCTTTATCAAAGTGTTTTCTGGAAAAGTTAGTAACTTTGATGCTGTTACTTATTCACTTGTTAACATGCTTTATATGCTTTTAAGTGATAAGTATTTTAATTTCAGCACTTCTGTCATGTATAAATTAGGGAGTAAGTTAGGAGATATAAAGAAGAGGTCTAAGAACATCTATTATGCTAGATTCTACATGATTTTAGCTAATTTTGTTTCTGAAGACCTCTCAATTGAGAACCCAACAAACAAGTTAGATTGTTGGGTCCAAGAGAGAAGAATTATTGCTGACTTGAATAGGGCAAATTACCACAAGGATGTTCCCCACGTTTACATGCCAATCATGGAACAGCCTCAGGTAAGTGAGGTAAATAATTCGGTCCCCACTACTTCTCAACTACCTATTTCTTTGCAATCAACTGTGGTTATGGCACCTGTGACAGTGACCAAACAGGTGCCTACCCAAGCTGCAAAACCAAGAATTTCAAAATCCAAGTCAAAAAAAGCCCCCTCTAGTTTCTCTCAAAATAAGCTAGTTGTAAAATCCACTAAAAACCAAGAGGGGAGTGTGAAGGGAAGCATGTCTGGTGAGGGACAAGGTGAACATAAAAGAATCCCTAAGAATAAGGATGCAGAGGTGTGTATAACCAAACCTAGCCACACTGCAGTTTCCCCAACAAATTGTAGTGATTAATAAGGATATAAACTCATTACTAGTTTCATCCTGCCAAAAGGATGTTACAATTGAAATAAGCTCTCAACCAAGAGCACAGGCCAAGAGGGTTAGGGACACAAGCTTACCCCAAAAATATGCTAGAAAGAAGAAATCCAAAACACTTGGGGACACACAGGGTGCACACACTGTGCAAACTGCAGTCAAAGACTGAATTACAGCACCTTCTCAAAGTCAGATTGATGTGGTACCTATAAATGTGGATTCACAGCCAAAATCGTTAGTGATAAAAGCACCTCACACACAAAACTCACCCATAAATTCTCTGGATTTGGACATGATTCACACATCAATTCCTGATTCTCCATCTTTAACTCTCATGGAGAAGCCAAAATCTACAGCAAGTGAGCCTCATCTTTTAGATGATTTGTTGGCTCACTTGCCATTTCCTTCTAATTCTATTGAGAAATCTGTGCAAAATCTCAAATCAATCACCACAGATTCTACATTAGTCTCTACTCCAAACTCTGTCATTTCTTCTATCTCGACGGTTATTGTTCATCTGTCGACTAGTGATTGTATCTCGACAGATGTGCTTAACAGCAGTCATCCGTTGAAACTCTCAACTACTACCTCGATGGATGTCTCTCATCCGTTGACTATCACTACACAACTTGAAATCTCAACTGTTGTCACAAGTACAGATGATTTAGTAGTTGTACAATCACTCTTAGGATTGAGGGAAGGGAGTGAACATAGTGAGAGGCTGAGTTTCTCTCAAGCAAAAGGAGAGGAAAAGAGTGAAAACATGCAAGCTATTTCTTCCATCTTGGCAAAAGTAAGTGAGAGGAGTCCCACTTTAGTAGGTAAAGGTGAGGGTGTGAGGGTGGGAAGCCAAGGGGAGCCATTGATGCAAGAAAAGAGAGATTATGAGAGAAAAGAAGGTACAGAAGAATGGGAGGAGCCCATTATAAGTGAGTTAAGGGATGTCAATGAGGCTGAAAAGAAACAGTTATTTCAGCAAGATTATCAAGCTGTCATAGACTCTATTTCTTATGAAGCTGAGACATTTACTCACCCTGTTCCAGCTTATCAAGTTTTAGCTGAACATGACAATGTGGCTGCTGAGAGAATTCTCAACTTGGTGCACACAACTGCTTCAATGCAAAGGGCCAAGAATGCAATCACCGCTATTCCCCCCACAGCTGGTGATGATGTTGATTATCCAACCGATGGATCTGAGGATATATTTGGGGATGAAGATGATGATGAGGGAGATTTCATGCACATAGGGGGAGAAGCAGGCCCTAGCTCAAGTACAAATACTCCATCTTGGATGTTTGCCAAAGAATGTGATGAGCACCATTTGAAATCCACTCTCTTTCATATCATTCAACAAACTCAGACAGCTCTTCAAGCCACTACAAATGCCAACACCAAGAGACTTCTTCAAGCACACATATCATCTCTTCAACTGCACCAAAATCAATCTCTAAAGCAAAATCAAGATGTCACTGAGCTCAAGACAGAAATTGGTTAAGTAAAAAAGGATATTACTACAAGATTGGAGGTGTTACGTGGAAATTAAGTCCACTTATAATGCTCTAAAAAGGCTTGAATTGGTCTTTTGTACTCAAGTTGTTTGTGTTTTTATGTGTTTTTGTAGTATTTTGTATTTCAAGCATAAATAAGGGATCGGGGAGATTTAGCATTGCTTTCGTGCTAAATTGGTGTTAGGAAGGTGTCTTGGGAGTTTGCTCGTGGAATGCCATCAAGAACCAGCAAATAAAAGAAAGCAAATCAATTTTTCCAGAATGTCAGTGCGCGCACGCTGTGATAGCGCGCCCCCGCGCCAGAGAAGCAGAAGGAGAGCGCGCCAGCGCTGATGAAGCGCGCGTCCTGTTGAGTGGCATTTATGACACTTTATAATGCTATAATAAGCTTTGAATTGATGAGTTTGTACTCAAGTTGTTAAGTGTTTTACCATTTTTTCGAGTGTTTTTGCATTTAAGGCATTATCTAGGTAATCAAGTGAATTAACATTATTTTGGTGTTAATTTGGTTTCAAGGTGGTGTTGGAATAAAAGCTCATTGAAAGCCGGCTCAAATCTGCAAGAAAAATGAAGAGGTCAAGTTCTGGCAGAAGCCCAGCGCGCTCGCGCTGATCAAGCGTGCGGCCGCACCCAAAGTACAGAAAGCTAGCGCGCCCGCTCTGATCAAGCGCGCGGCCGTGCCGTGTCGGGATGGCAGAATCCTGTTTCTACTTGGTATCTGAGAGAAAGATTTCTACACTGCATGGGGCTGCTATATAAGCAACTTTAGGTTATTTTTAATAATATAATAAGCTAGAGACATATCAAGGAGAGCCGTAAGAAGACCGTTTTAGCACGATTCGACAAAAATGAAGAATATCTTGTTTTTACTTGTGAAACTATGTTCTATGTTGAAACTTGGATGCTAGTTTTCTTATTTGTGAACCTTAATCTTGTTTTGTAGTTGGATTTATTTATTTGTTATAAAGACTACGTTTGTTATACCATGTTTTCATCGGAACCCATGTTGATGATGAGTCCGATTATGGGCTAATCGTTATCGTGGGGTTCTAGCGGATTTATTTATGGATTTCTTTAGTTAAATTATTTCGATGCCTTAATGTGTGGTGATTGTATGATAACCTAGTATTGGTTGTGCGTATTCTTCTTATGAGCGTCGCGAACTTATAAGATAGTGTGTTAATTCTTAATGAAATGAAAGTGAATTTAAGGATTTAGAAATTTCCATGCTAGCATAGGTTCATGTATTTGTTATGCATGATTCTTAGGTAATTTTAACCATCTTACTTGCCCTATATAATCAAGATAAATAACTTGTGCTTAAACCGTTATGTTGTCAAATTCTATAGACATATAGGGTCTCAATATAATTGGTGTCTATTCAGCTTCTTTCTCTTTTGTGGATGTCTGGTAGTATGGTATTCGTGCAATGAAAGTTGGTGTTTATCAGTTTCGTGTTGCCTGATTAGTGTTATCACCATTGCATGCTAAGGTTGAGAACAATAAGGCTATTGAATGAAGAATTTAATGAAGTTAGAATCATATGTTTATCATATATATTAATTCAACCAATTTTATTCTCTTAGTTATAATTGTTAGTTTAATTTTTAGTTATAAACAACCTCTATTTGTTATCGTCTTAGCATTGAATAATAACCATACATTGTTGCTTAAGTGCATGAATTAATTAGTTAACCAAGCCAGTCTTTGTGGGAACGAGCTAGAAAAGATTCTATACTACTTGCGAACTCGTATACTTGCATGTATTATTAGCGCGTGTTTAGCGACTAACAAGTTTTTGGCGCCGCTACCGGGGACTGCAGTGTTAATTTATAGTTTATGTTCTTTCCATCAGTGGTCGTTAAAGTTCAATGACTCGGACATTGGTACTTATATGTTTCCTTGCATTGTTTCAGGTACTCGAGCGAGGGTGTATGCATACGCGTTCGCGTACTCGTAAGAGAACTTTGGATAAAGCCGAGGAAGAACTTGTGGTGGTTTGAAGGGAAGTTTTTGAGGAAGAAAAGAAGGCAGAAGAAGAAGAAGAGAAAGTTGAAGAACGAGCTTTAGTAGAGATGGGTGATCAAACAAAAATTCCTAAGGCTTTGATGGACTATTCTCAGCCTAAGATTAATGACATTCAGTCAAGCATCATCAGGCCAGCCATCAGGGCTAATAATTTTGAGATCAATTCAAGCAAGATTCAGATGATACAGAACTCAGTTTAGTTTGGGGGTTCTCCTACTAAAGACCCCAACATGCACATCAGGGATTTCATCGAGATCTGCGACACTTTCAAATTCAATGATGTGACTGAAGATGCTATCAAGCTGCGACTTTTCCCATTCTCTCTGATGGACAAAGCTAAGTGTTGGTTACATTCTCTACCAACAGGATCTATCACCACTTGGGAAGATCTTGCTCAAAAGTTTCTCACTAAATTCTTCCCTATGGTGAAGACTTCTGCAATTAGGAATGCTCTTACTCAGTTTGCTCAACAAACTGGGGAATCTCTGTGTGAGGTTTAGGATCGATATAAGGAGATGCTAAGGAAGTGCCCACACCATGGCATGCCTGATTGGGTGATTATTAACTATTTTTACAATAGATTGGGTGCTACTTCTAGACCCATACTTGATGCAGCATCAGGAGGAGCCTTGTGGGCTAAAAGCTACGATGAAGCTTATAAACTTATTGAACTGATGGCTGCTAATGAGTACCATAATCATTCCCAGCGACTGACTCAGGTAAAGATAGCAGGAATTCTGGAGTTGGATGCAGCAACTGCTATAACTGCCCAACTTAAGGCTCTGACGATGAAGGTGGACACTTTGGCTAATTATGGAGTTAATGAAATTGTTAGTGTCTGTGAGCTTTGCGTTGGTGCCCATAAAACAGACCAGTGCGCAATTTCTAGTGAGTCAGCTCAGTTCGTGAGCAACTTTCAGCGCTCACAGTAACTTGTGGCAGCCACTTATCATCCCAACAACCGCAATCATCCTAATTTCAGTTGGAGCAACACTCAGAATGCGGTTCAACAGCCTTATCAGCAGTATCCAGCTAAGCAGTACAACCCCCCTAGTTTTCAGCAACCGCAATATGCACCGAGATAACAACTCCAGTTGCAACAAGCTAATCAAAAATCTGAATTAGAGGACTTGAAGCTTATGTGAAAAAGTCAAGATGTTTCTATCAAGACCTTGGAAAATAAAATTGGGAAAATTGCCAATGCCTTGCTTAATCGTCAGCCTGGTACACTACCTAGGGAAACTGAAGTGCTAGGAAAGAGGAAAGCTAAAGAGCAGGTAAAGGCAATCACTTTAATGTCTGGAAAGGTTGCGAATCCCGAACAAACTAAAATGTTGACTAAGAAGCTGAGGCTGAGAAAGAAGTAGAGCAACAGGAAGTAGAAGTGGAACCAAGGAAGACTACTGTTGAGCACACTCCTCCTGAGGGTAATACAAGGGAGAAACAGATCTATCCTCCACCGCCTTTTCCTAAGTGGCTGTAGAAGAAAAAGCTGGACAAGCAATTTGAGAAGTTTCCGGAGGTGTTTAAGAAACTTCATATCAATATGCCTTTCGCTAAGGCTCTTGAGCAGATGCCTAGTTATGCAAAGTTTATGAAAGGTATTCTCTCTCGGAAAGTGAAGCTAGATGATTTAGAGACAGTCGCTCTTACGGAGGAATGGTGTGTTGTGCTGCAACACAGGTTGCCTCCGAAGTTTAAAGATCCAGGAAGCTTCACTATTCCGTGTACTATTGGAAAAGTGTCTTTTAACAGATGCTTATATGACTTGGGAGCTAGCATCAATCTGATGCCCTTGTCAATCTTCAAGCAGTTGGACTTACCTGATCCAAAACCGACTTATATGACCTTGTAGTTGGCCGACCGTTCTATTACATATCCGCGAGGTATTGTGGAGGATATCTTGGTAAAGGTTGATAAACTCATCTTCCCTGCTGATTTCGTAATTCTTGATTTCGAGGAGGATAAGAAGATTCCCATAATCTTGGGATGACCTTTCTTGGCGACTAGTCGAACCTTGATAGATGTGCAGAAGGCTGAGCTCACAATGTGAGTGCTGGATCAAGATGTAACTTTTAATGTGTTCAATGCTATGAAATTTCCTACATAAAATGAGGAGTGCTTAAAGGCGGAGTTGGTTGATTCTGTAGTTACTACAGAACTTGATCAATTGCTAAGGTCTGATGCCTTAGAGAAAACCTTATTGGGGAATTCAGATAGTGAAGATAACGAAGGTGAAGAACAATTGCAGTATTTGGATGCTTCTCCCTGGAAGAGGAAGATAGATATGCCTTTTGAATCTCTTAGAATGGAGGAATTGAACAAAGATCATAAATGGCTCAAGCCATCTATTGAGGAAGCTCCCACTCTTGAGCTTAATCCTTTACCTGAGCATTTGAGTTATGCATTTTTAGGTGAAGCATCTACTTTGCTTGTTATTATTGTATCTGACCTTTCAGGTAGTCACGGGGTGGAGAGTTTGCATGGACTACAGGAAGCTGAACAAAGCCACTAGGAAAGATCACTTCCCTTTGCCCTTTATTGACCAGATGTTTGATAGATTGGCTGGTCATGAGTACTACTGTCTGCTGGACGGCTATTTGGGTTACAATCAGATTTGTATCGCTCCAGAAGATCAGGGAAAAACTACCTTCACTTGTCCATTTGGTACTTTCGCCTTCAGACCAGTTTCTTTTGGTTTGTGTGGTGCGCCAGCCAGATTTCAGAGATGTATGATGGCCATCTTTTTTGATATGATTTGCCAGAATGTGGAGGTGTTCATGGACGACTTCTCTGTATTTGGCGATTCTTTTGATGAATGCTTGTAAAATCTTGGACACGTTCTCAAGAGGTGTGTTGAGAACAATCTGGTTCTTAACTGGGAGAAATGCTACTTTATGGTGCGACAAGGCATTATTCTTGGGCATAAAGTTTCTAATAAGGGTCTTGAGGTGGACAAAGCCAAGGTGGGGTCATCGAGAATCTGCCTCCACCTATTTCTGTTAAGGGAATTTGTAGTTTTCTTGGTCATGCGGGTTTCTATAGGCGTTTCATCAAAGACTTCTCGAAAATTTCAAAGCCATTGTGCAGTTTGCTAGAGAAAAATGTTCCTTCAAGTTTGATGACGAGTGCCTTGCAGCTTTTGAGACATTGTTGCTTAAGTGCATAAATTAATTAGTTAACCAAGTCAGTCTCTGTGGGAACGAACTAGATAAGATTCTATACTACTTGTGAACTCGTATACTTGCGTGTATTATTAGCGCGTGTTTAGCGTCTAACAAGTTTTTATGTTTTCGTGTAAGTCACATATAGTTGCATGTTCATGATAGTTTAGCTCATTTAGTTTGCATATTTTGCTGCATATTTTGCCATGTAGTTTTTTTGGTAGTTTTTAGGATATATTGTTCATATAGTTTTCATGCATTTGCATTATAACATGATCCCTTAGATGATTTTTCGGATTAATGGGTGATATTGATGCTAGTGCAGTGATGTCGTATTTAGTGATGTTGAGTCTTATCGAATTAATTTGCATGCTAGAGACACTTGTATTTTACTAAGTCTTATAGGTTGCTAGAGTGCTAGATCATGGTCTTGGTTTGTTTGTTTGTCGAGGTGTAATCGCTTGTTTATATTTAGAATTTATGATATTCTCTTAATAATAAAAGACATGGATATTTAGAAATTGGAGAAAATTGGATTTCATTGCTAGTTGTGTGGCTAGGTGTCAAATGGCTAGTAGCCGGCTCATATTTTTATGAGTAGTCTAGGGTTGAGCGAGATGGAGCGAAACGTACTCGTTCAGAAATTTGTTAAAAAAAAGAAAAAAAAAGAAAAAGAAAGAAAAAAGGAAAAAAAGTGTTATGTATAAATGATCACGAGTGGGCTCTTTAGTACTCGAGTTAGTTTCATAGGGGACTTTATGCCTAGTGACCTAAGGCTTTTATAGTTTGGCATCCGCTAACCTAACGCTCGCTACATGGGTACTATTGTATAAGTCTTTTGTGGTTCTCACTCATTGCACGATCAAATAGGCATACTTATGTTGTTTTATTGTGAATAAAAGCATGAATCCATGTTAAACTCCGATATAAGAATTGAAGTGTTATAAGTTATTTTGAGTCTAGCTTTTATTCTATTTATAAACTTGCGATTGTTTTGATAAGTAGTGAGTCATGATTGTCGATCTAGTTGCGATAGTACATCTGTAAGCATTTGCACACACGCACGTCTCTGGTTTGTAGGTTAATTTATGAGATTTGATTGATCTTTATGCGAATAATTGTATTTGCTGAGGTGTTGCTTATTGATTGGTTTAGTTATTCTATGGGGATCGTTGCATTCATTTAGTTATATTCATGCATTTTTATTTCTTGTTCTTTGAGTCTGTTTATGCTTGAGGACAAGGATCGATTCAAGTTTGGGGGTATGCTGAGTGGCATTTATGACACTTAATAATGACCTAATAAGATTTGAATTGATGGGTTTGTACTCAAGTTGTTAAATGTTTTAACGTGTTTTTGAGTGTTTTTGCATTTCAGGCATTATCTAGGTAATCAGGTGAATTAGCATTATTTTGGTGCTAATTTGGGGTCAAGGTGGTGTTGGAATAAAAGCTCATTGAAAGCTGGCTCAAATCTGCAGGAAAAATGAAGAAGTCAAGTTCGGACAAAAGCCCGGTGCGCCCGCGCTGATCAAGCATGCGGCCGCGCCTAAAGTACGAAAAGCCAGCGCACCCGCGCTAATCAAGCGCGCGGCGGCACCGTGTCGGGATGGCAGAATCCTGCTTCTACTTAGTTTCTGAGAGAAAGAATTCTACACTACATGGGGCTGCTATATAAGCAACTTTAGGTCATTATTAATAATATAACAAACCAGAGACATATCAAGGAGAGCCGTAAAAAGACCGTTTTAGGACGATTCAACAAAGACGAAGAAGATCTTGTTTTTACTTGTGAAACTTTGTTCTAAGTTGTAACTTGGATGCTAGTTTTCTTATTTGTTAACCTTAATCTTGTTTTATACTTGGTTTTATTTATTTGTTATAAAGACTATGTTTGTTATACCATGTTTTCATCGGAACCCACGTTGATATTGAGTCCGTGTGGCACCCTCCAAACCCGGGGTCTAGATTTGGGGGTCACTAGCCATTAAAATATAATAAAATAATCACAGCGGAATAATATAATAAATATGACCCCTTGCATGCACTGAATCGATAATAGGTTATAGTAAAGAACAGGCACTAATACAAACCAACTGTTATTACAAACCATAAGTCTAATTAGTTTTACAGATTATTCAAACTTTATTACAAACCTATAGACTGATTTAAGCATCCCAAAACAGTCTACCTGGAAAACACACCCAACTATCTACAAGCACTCGGCTTCTGATCGAACCTGGAACTCAAGCCTGCTCTAGCTTAGCTGAAAGATTAGATTGATAAACAAGTATGAGCGAAAGAAATGCTTAGCAAGCAGTATAAAATGTGCTTGAAATGATAAACCACATTTTGATAATAACTGAACAACAGGATAAAATCAGTAATATTTGATCAATAATAAAAGCTTCACAAGCTATCAGTAATCAACGATAATTTTTAGATTGGAATCTAACTCTGACGGACATACTATCACATGCTGATCAGCCCGTGTGATAGCACAAGGTCATGATTCATAGAAACATGTCCCCAAAACACGAGTACTCAAATAAAAAGGCAATATATCTGTCTTTGGCACAAATTGTGACATAAAATTTCATATAACACATAGAAATAGCCCTCCGCTGGACCGTCCGTCCCGGTCACTTACACATTCATCCAATCCATAAAACATTTTGATCAAAGCAGCCGAATCAAAGGACATCCTAAACTGTATAACTCCCCATTTCTCATGGTCCAGAGCTATCTCAACAATCGATAGTGAAATAACTAGAATAATTAGTTATTCGCTAATCTCAATTTAATGTTCCACTGTATAGAGTGATTTATAGCAAAATATAAAACGTTTAACTATTCTGAACTTAAAATAGTATGGAAATTGAAATAATAAAGTTCAGATTGAATATCACTTGAATGATAAGTGAAGATATAGATATTTGCATAATATGATTCGAAATAAAAATCACTTGAACGATAAGTGAAGTTAGGGGTACTTGCCTGGTATGCTCGATAACCTCTTACTATAACTCTGCTTATAACTGCTGGCTACTATCTCCGTCTAACACTCGACCACACTCCTTGCTACTCAATTCTATAAACAAAAGAACTATCTTAATTGACAGAGCCCAACTCAATTGACGTAACTATAAGTCTTAACATCTACCCGATTGTTTAGAACTAAGCATGGTATTTTAAAACTGTAAATGGATAGCATGCATATCACATAACAAGTAATCATGGTATTCGTATAACACGTAATCACATAATTCATGTATCACATAAGTCAGATCATTAAAAGATAGGTTTCAGTACGTTCAGAATTAAAATCAGGTCAATAATAGTGTTTACCGGTCAGATACTGACTCAAAAGGATTAAAAAATCAAATGTCATTGCAATACAAAAGAAATTAGGACATAAAAGTATTTTTATTGAAAGCGTAATAATTTTCTGAGTCTATACGTGTTCGTTTCGTATTCAACGGACGAACGATTTATATATTACGAATAAAATAAGGAATAAATAAAATTAAATCAATTAACAATAATGTTAATTGACTTTTAAATACCAAAATATAATTTTTTAAAAGCTTAAAAATAATTTTTAGGAATCATTTCAATTAATTTCTGAAAATAATAAAAGAAAATAATTTTAGGAATTTAAAATAATTAAGTAAATAATTTTTAGAATTAAAAATATAAGTAAATGATTTTTAAAAATAAAATAAAAGATTTTCAAAACAGAAAATGGATTGTTGAATTATTTACAAAATAAAATTCCACAAACACTATTTCAAGATTTAATTTTGGGGAAATAGAATCGAAACCGGGTCGGGACAGAAATGAAACGGGTTAGACATAAACGAATCCGGGTCGGGTTGAATACCCACTGGATTCTGGTAAATTACCCAGTTTCCGGCGGGGCTGACCGACTCCAGTGAGTCGTTTCCCGGCCGAAATCATCCCCGTTTTGTTCTGTTTCTCAGTGCAACATGACCCCTATCAAATCGTATCTACAAATTATACAACAAATATAGTCAGTCAAGTCGGAATCATCACCGACACCATGAATGCCGGTAAAGCTTCGAAGCTTTCCGGCGAACCTCGTTGATGGCCAAATCACAACCAAATCAAACGATTCAGAGCTTAAATTGAAGCTAGGAACGTATACAATTCATACATATTATCCATATCAACAATCAGTTCATCAAAATCTCATAAAATCGAATAAAAAGAACTATCAAAATAAGAGCTCGACTTGGCCCTTCCCGAACTACAAATTCAACAATTATGATGCTAATCGATTGTAATTAACAAGGCAAAGCTACTTCTATCATCTAAAATAACTGAAAAGCATCACATAGTAAATACCCCAATTTCAGTCTATTAAAATCAAGAAAATCGAAAATTCGATTTGATTAACCTTGAAATAAACGGTTTATGGAATCAGATAGTACAGTTTGCGGGCTTCAATTCTGTTACTCATACACCGAAAATGGATTTCTTATACCATTATCAACCAAGCTATTGATTCTCAGGTTTTCAAGAACAACCACTTTCACCCCCTAAGTGCTCTTTAAAGTTTATGTTGCTGATTTTTTAATAAATAAAAGAAGATAAATAAAATACATTTTTGCAGCCAGTTATACTTACGGCAATTTATATCCCTAAAATGAAATTAGGGTATTTTTATCCCCTAAATTACAATAATTAAGCCCCAAAATAATAAGTACGGGGAATAATTTTAAAAACGATAAAATACAAAATAAATGTCAAAATTCCCCAAAAATTGCGAATAATTCAAAAATGCGAAGATATTTAGGTTGTTGAAATACGAGTAATTTTATAAAAATAAAAATACGAATTTTGTGGACTTTAACGTCCCGGTGGGGTCCCGGTCCGTTGATTTTTGAAAAACAGGAACGACTCCTAAATTACCAGAAAATACCGAAAACACCTAGAATATATTCAAACGCGCATAAAATGAAATAAAATGAGTACCTTAATAAGTACGCTAATAAACACGCGTACCGATTGCAGATGGATTCATATAATTGCAGTTTAAACATATATTAATCAATCAAAAAATTTCCTGGCCCGCACAGAAATACACATAACAACTGTAACATCTAATATCATTGCAATAATTACGTTAAATTTATAAAACACATAATATTTTTATTTAACATATAATATTCACATAATTTTTTCCGGATATTACATCCTTCCCCCCTTAACAGGATTATGTCCTCAGAATCAACCTAAGAAAACAAGTGAGGATACTTGGATCGCATCTCGCTTTCCAACTCCCAAGTCGACTCTTCAACCTTGGGATTCCTCCACAAGACTCGCACTAACGATACAGACTTATTTCTAAGCACTCTTTCTTTCTTATCTAAAATCTGCACTGGTTGCTCTATAAAAGATAAATCTGGATGAATCTCGATTGGCTCATATTTTATCACATGGTTTGAATCAGGTAAATAACACTTCAACATCGACACGTGGAACACGTTGTGGATATGCTGCATGTGAGGTGGTAATACTAATTCGTAAGCAACCTTTCCCACACGCCTCAAAATCTCAAAAGGGCCAACGTAACACGGCCTCAGTTTTCCTTTCTTTCCAAATCTTGATAAACCCTTCCAAGGTGAAATCTTCAATAACACTGCTTCTCCAAATTCAAATTCCATATCCTTTCTGGTAGGATCGGCATATTTGCGTTGACGATCTTGTGCTGCTACTAATCATTTCCGAATGAGTTCTATTTTCTCTTTCGTCTGATGGATCAATTCTGGACCCAAAATCTTTCTCTCACCGACTTCTTCCTAACATATTGAAGATTTGCATCTTCTCCCGTATAAAGCTTCGAAAGGCGGCATTCCAATACTGGCATGATAACTGTTGTTGTAGAAGAATTCAACCAATGGCAAATGGTCGTCCCAACTTCCTTCAAAATCTAGCGCATATACCCTTAGCATGTCTTGGATAGTCTGAATCGTCCTTTCACTTTGACCGTCTGTCTGCGGATGATACGCGGTACTCATGTTCTGTTACGACCGACATTTTGTGTAATATTATTTGTGAACTTTGTATAATATTAGAGCCGATTATAAATATACGTAATGATTGTACGTATGTGTGAATGGAATTTGATGCGTTATAAGTTGCTTTATGTGGAATATAAATTTTTCAAAGCAAGAGTTTTATTAATTACCCTTATTTTTAATTTATAAGGAATATTCTAAACCTTGGAAAATTTTCTTTTAAAAGTTATTTCATCCCCAAATTTTAATAGTGATCTCATAAAATTTCTAAAAATCCAACTTATTTTATGTTATAAATTTTATAATTTTTGAACTTTTATTTTATTTTATAAATATAAATCTTTGAAAATTTGTTTGTTAATAATTAGCAAATTACATGGAAACCATTGCATGCAAATCACTCTTCCATTCTATTAAAGGGCAAAGGAGACATTTCCAACCCCACTAACTCACCTTTTGTTAGCCAAATTACCACATTAACCTTGCATGCATAATGGCCTAACTTTAGCTAGAGGCTATTCTTGTACATTATCATTTCCACTCATTTCTTTTAGTCAATCAAAAGCATAAAACCAAGCACAAAATATGAGAATCATTTCATTCACTCCGCACTCCACCCTCATCTCACCTCCCTCCCCTCCCTCTCCTCCTTGCTCTCGGCCGAGAACCCCCTCCCCACTCCCTTCTATTTTTTTTCATTCCATTCTCATCTTCCCTAGTGTAATTCCCCTACCTACATTTATTTTATATACTTCCCAAGAGTTTTGTGAATGGGAGATGAAGTTTCATGGTTGCATGTGTAGCTTTTGTGTGATCTCCAAAGAGAAACTCTTGATTCTTGTGAATTTAAGAGCTCTCTATGAGATACATTTCATATATGTATTAAACAAGTGTTTTATGGAGAAACCATGATTTAAAAACCTTTGCATGCTACTGAAATTTTACTATATAATCATGCTTAGCCATGCATGCTAGTTTTAAGATGTTAATATCATGATCAACCATATTGTGTATGCTACTCTTCTCGAAATCATGTTTTCATGTTTAAAATTCCATAAATTCGAATTATGTGTACTTGAAATAGATTGTTTCCCTGATATATTGCGTAATAATAGTTAAGAGAAGATATATTTCATGATTATTAAGGTTGGGTAATAGGTTCAAGTCTAATTTGCAAGAATTTAAACTCTATGTTTAGCCAAAACCTTGTTAAGTGTTATCCATGAGTTGCATGTTATATTTTTTATTTGCATGTCAGTGTTATAGGGTATGGATGATCTCCACTCCTATTAAGGCACTATTTTAGGATATTAATCCACTAGGTTTCCTTTGGTAAAGGTTGGATGCTTGGTTAATAAGTGAGAGTTAAGGTGGAAAGGGTTTGGTTAGTGTTTGCATTTTTCTAGAATGTTGCACTAGTTTGTGGGGAAGTTTTGAATGGGCATTTGTTGTGCACTTTGAGGCCCATTACACCAGAAGCTAGCACTAGGAGTATAAAATAGGTTTTAGGTGTTTTTTGGAGGTTTGTAAGACATTTGGTTAGGTGCACGAGTGGAATCACAAAATCTGTCCAGCAGGGGACAGTTTTGTTGCAACTTAGAAATGGGAAGTTTTGACCATGTCATAGGTAGGCCCTCATTAGGCCCTATTGGGCCATAGTTAGAGGGGGTGTCAGAGGGGTTTTTCCAGCCATAATTCATAGGATTTGAGTTAAAATAATGTGTCACAAGTTAGTTCAAGTTAGGACCTTTTCTTCCCAGAAAAACAGGGGAACCATGGAATTTAAGCTTAGGCCTAGGGAGGCCCAAGCTAGGCCCTTGAGGCACATCAAGTTTGGGAGTTGCCTTATGATCAGAAGAGTCTAGTGTAGAAGTTTTGGAGGTAAATTGTAGTGTAAGAGTGTCTAATACACCCAAGAAACCATATGTGTCATTCTGAAATTTACCATAATGAGCACTTTCACTTACCACATAGTTTTAGAGCACTTATGAGTTAGGCCTAGGTTTACCACTATACTTGAAAGATAGCATAAAGTCATTAGAATGAAAGGCCCAAGTCAGGGTCAATAGGATTTGGATGGTTTAGTAAAGGCACATCGAGTTAGGAGGCCAAAATTTGGAGATTTTGTCTAGTTTAGCGATCAAGTGACCTAAGTTGTGGAGCGAGATCATCCAAGCCTAGTGTTGCAATATAGTGTGTGTGATATTATTTGGTACTTAAATATGGTATGTGAGCATATGTGGTTATGGGTACTATTATGTTTATAAGGTGATTATAAATTGCGTGTATATAGGCCTAAGCGCCATTTGTGTTTAATTTCGGGTTGTAAATAGGTTGAGTTGGTGAGGATATATTATAATGAGGTTATTATTAATTGTGTAGGATCTCGAGATGAGGGTAAACTTGCCATAAAGGCCGAGTAAAGCTTCCAGTTGCTCCTACTTGCCAGTCCAGTCCAGTCCAGCCTTTCTCAAGGCAAGTGTCCTTCCCTTGTAAACTTTTATTGTGCAAGTGATTCAACCTGCTTTTTAGTTTATACTGCCAATGTGTGATGACTAGTTCCTATATATATGATGCGAGTATCCTGATTTATCTTGTTATACTTGAACCAAGTGATTCTCAAATCTATCTTCGTATTATATAGAAATGCCATGAACCCTCAAGTATTTATTGTAAGTAGATCAAAAGTCATACCTTGCTAGTATGCCAAAGTAATTGTGATGCCATGATAAAATAAAGATTTGTTATAATACCTTATGATCCTCTTGATTAATATGCTATTGATTCCTGAGAAATCTTGATATTGCACCCTGATGCTTTGATTCAACTCTTGTAAGAATCTCGGTAGAAACTTTATCTTGATACCTAAAAGCCAGTTATTCTTTAAAGTCATTCAGGAGTGTTTGATAACCTTATCCTTAACCTAAAGCTTGATACCCTGATATACCTTGAGCTGATGATCACTTTCTTTGTATTTTAACACCTATATCATACCTGGAACCAGTAATGCTTATCTTCTTGATATTTTAATACATATACCTTATCTGAAACTATTGCTTTAAGCCTAGTCTGGCATTACTTTTCCATATTATCCAGTAACCCTACTAAATCTCCTTGTCAAAGTCCGTGTAAATAGAAACCTTTCAATTACCCTGATGGAGTAAAGTCTAGTGGATCATGGCCCTGAGATTTAGTGAACATATTTCCAGTGTTTCAAAGTTGATCTATAATCCCTCGATAAAGATGTTTACTGTTTAAGAAATTTATTATCAATCGGTATCATTTTTTGAAATGATTAAAATTTGGATTTTCGGTCCCAAAGGGGGATAAATGTTTTCTTTAAATAGTGGATCTGGACTGAGACGCAAGTCCTTTCCACACTTATATTGTAGGCTTAAAAGTTTCCTAGGGATCCCATTAATGTTTTGGAACCCAGCGAGGTTCGGGATTACTTCGCGGCTGATCACCGACTGTAATCTTTAGCGTCATAAAATGGTTTTTGATTAAGAAATGATTTTGGAAATGTTTAGATACAAATAAATGATGCCATCACCCAAAAGTTCATCTCTTGTTATTATTAGCTCTTTCTTCACGTTGTTATTCTTTTAAATATATCTCGATTTATGTTTTGTATCATATTGTTTAGCACTTGTTGAGCATTTGGCTCACTACTTGCTTTCACCCTGATATTTCAGCTAGCATATATGGTTAGATTCAAGCAGACCGCGTATGTTCGAGCTCAGGTAGGATAAGAGATAGTTTTGTGTGAGGACTCGTTATTAAAACCAGTTTTAATAATTAGTAGTGTTGGGCTGTTCCAAACCCTAAACTGTAAGATCTTGGATTCAGTTGTATTTACTTTCTTTTATTTATTGTAATAATTATATATTATGTATTGTTAAGTTGGGGGTGTGACAGGTTTTGGTATCAGAGCTATGGTTTAGAGTCCTTGGACAACCCAAATAGGTTATAGGATATATGTATAAGTTATAGATATTATGCGAGAGAGTAGGTTAAGTAAATTTATTATTAATACTCCTCTTATATATCTATGTATGGTTTGTCAACAAAGGGCGCACTCCTCATCATCCTCTGGGTCAGACGACATTTTTGCTTTCTCCGTGTATGCTGAGTTGAAGCACGAGTTTAACATGCTTCAGGGCAAATACGACCGACTAATAGACCGATTGAAGAACGTGCATCCGGACAGCTGAAACTATGAAGGGAAGCCTAAGGAGCAGATGACTGCTAGACTTGAGACTTTGGTTCAATACGTCAACACTAAGCTTGAGGAGATGCCATCACACCGAGACCGTACCAGCCAGTATATCATCCAGATGATGGCGGATGAGCTCCAGAGTATTGTGAAGACGCTTCGAGAAGAGAAGACTACCAAACCCCGTTCTGATGGAGTGGAGCCTTAGTTCTTTCCATTATCTACCTTTGATGTTGTATTATCGGACTATGTAGAACTCCCTGTTGTTCCTTTAAATAAGCATGTTATTCCTAAATTCAGACCTTATTCTAATCTTCATGTATTGTGACCTTAAATTTCAATGCACTATCGTTCCGTTTGCTTTCAATTGTTTATTTTACGCCTTTATATGCATCACCCTATTTATTCAATTTGAAACTCAACCTCATATGTGAATAAGAATGCCATGTGACACCCTCGAATTATTTCATTATTCATACCTATTTTGACGTAACTCTTATTTCAGGACCATGCCACCCAAAAAGAAGAACCCAACAACCACATCTACCACAGATCCAAATATTCTTCGATTACTGGAAACCTTACAACAGCAAACAAACGCTATAGCTCAATAACAACTAACTCTTCAACAACAATTTAAAAACCAAGATAATCGTGAACCACACCAACCACCTGATCCACCCGTACCACCTCGACAAGTTGTTACTTTCAAGGCTTTTCAGAATGTGAATCCACCTGCATTTCATGATACCACTGGTCCAATAATAACAAACACATTGATTAAGACAAATGGAAAGAGCTTTTGAATTGGTACAGTTAGGGGACGATCAGAAGATACCATATGAACTTACTTCCTGAAGGGCGAAGTCATCTATTGGTGGGATTGAGTAAAAGCTATGGAAGCAAATCAACAAGTTTCTTGGGAAAGATTTAAGAAGTTATTTCTGGAAAAGTATTACCCTAAGTACATGCAGAATCGGATGGAGCTTAAATTTCTTGAATTGAAGCAAGAGAGTATGTCTATACTGTAGTATGAGAAGAAATTCACAGAATTATCAAGGTTTGTGACAAAGTATACCAGCAGTGAGGAGGAAAAAGCAAAGAGATTTCAACAAGGATTAGAGTCTTGGATCAGAGATAGACTGGCTGCTTTGATACTTATACAGGCGTAGTGCAGAAGGCTGCTTTGATGGAGAGTAGTGGGATGCAGTCAAAGAAGGAAAGGGATAACAAGAAGAGAAATGTTCCATTCTATGGAGAAAAATCTGAAGCAGGAAATTCACAAGACAGGAATATGAAGAAGATTGGATTCCATAAAGGCGGAAATTTTCAAAAGAAGGGAAATTTGAGCAAAAGGCAAGAATCAAAGGGGAACAACCAGGCAAGCCAAGGACAAGTTGGAGAAAATATATTTCAGAGACCGGAATGCAAGTATTGTGGAAGAAAGCACCCCGGAGTGTGTAATAAGTTGAGCATGACATGCTATAGGTGCAACCAGAAGGAACATTTGGCAAACGAGTGTAAGATGCCGAAGCCGAGAGTTACATGCTACAAGTGTGGAAAGACTGGACACATAGCTAGGGAGTGCAAGTCAACCGGACCAGTCAAAGCTCTGATGAACGTGGAAAGTACCAGTACAAGCATGCCAGGTGAGGTATTGGCCTTACCTCCACCACCTACAACAACTCCGCAAGTAACAGCAAGGATATTTGATTTAAAAATGAAGGACGCTGTTCAGAACTCTAAGGTGATAGTAGGTACACTTTTACTAAATAATGTCGAAGCTAAAGTATTGATTGATTCGGGAGCGACGAGATCTTTCATATCAGAAACTTTTGTTGATAAACTTCAATGTGATAAAATGGTTATGAACGAGGTAGTAAATGTGGTCATTTCAAACCAAGAGAAGATTCCTGTGAGTCAGCTCTGTCCAAAGTGTGAGATTGATATTTCAGGGTATAAATTTTCAGCCGACTTGATACTCTTCAAGTTGGGAGAGTTCGATATAATTTTAGGTATGGATTGGTTAGGGAAGAATAACGCCCAGATTAATTGTAAGTCCAAGAAGGTGTATTTAAAGATGAAGAGTGGAGAGAAAGTAGTATTTAAGGGATAGAGGCAAGAGCAACTGTTTCTTACAATTGGTCAGGCTAAGAAGTTACTTAGGAAAGGTTGTGAGTCGTTCCTAGCATATATAGTGGATTCAGAAAAGGACAACCCCAGCATAAAAGATAATCCCGTAGTCAATGAATTCCCAGATGTGTTTCCAGACGAACTACCAGGCTTACCGCCAGATCGACAAATCGAGTTCGAGATCAACCGTAATCCGAGCACGGAACCAGTTTCGAAGGCCTCATATAGGATGACACCAGTATAAATGAAAGAGTTGGCGAGCCAGCTACAAGAATTATTGGACAAAGGAGTGATACGGCGAAGTACGTCGCCATGGAGAGCACCTGTTCTGTTCGTAAAGAAGAAAGATGGAAGTATGCGGTTATGTATAGATTATCGGGAGTTGAACAAGGTGACAATTAAGAACCGTTACCCGCTACCAAGTATAGATGACCTATTTGATCAGCTGAAAGGAGCAAAGTGCTTTTCAAAGATTGACTTGAGATCAGGATACCATCAATTAAAGATCAAAGGAGAAGATATTCCAAAGACAGCATTCAGGACCAGATACGGACATTATGAATTCTTAGTAATGCCTTTTGGATTGACTAATGCCGTGACAACATTTATGGATCTGATGAATCGGGTATTTAAAAAGTATTTGGATAAGTTCGTAGTGATGTTCATTGATGACATCCTTATTTATTTAAAGTTAGAAGAAGAACATAAGCAACATCTATGGATAACATTGAAGATACTCCGACAAGAGAAGTTGTATGCCAAGTTTTCTAAATGTGAGTTTTGGTTAAAGGAAGTTCAATTTTTGGGACACGTCATTGGAGATAAAGGAGTTAAAGTAGATCCGGAAAAGATTGAGGCGATTATGAGTTGAGAGAAGCCAAAGACACCTATGGAAGTACGAATTTTTCTAGGATTTACGGTGTATTATAGAAGATTTGTCAAGGATTTTTTTAAAATCGCCACACCATTGACTAAGTTAACCAGGAAGAATCAGACGTTTGAATGGAATGCAGAATGTGAGGATAGCTTTCAAGAGTTGAAGCAGAGGTTGGTATCAGCTCCGGTGTTAGTACTACCAGACGACCAAGGGAACTTATGATTTTCAGTGATGCTTCACATAAAAGATTGGGCTGTGTGCTGATGCAACACAATAAGGTGATCGCGTATGCGTCAAGACAATTAAAGCCGCATGAATTGAAGTACCCTACGCATGACTTGGAACTAGCCGCTATAGTATTCACACTTAAGATTTGGAGACATTACCTCTACGGAGAAACATGTGAGATCTACACGGATCACAAGAGTTTAAAGTATATTTTCACTTAGAAGGAGCTCAATATGAGGCAAAGGAGATGGTTGGAACTAATTAAGGACTATGATTGTTCGATAAATTGTCATCCTGGAAACGCGAACGTGATAGCTGATGCTTTGAGTAGGAAGGAAAGATTGAATATGATAGCAACACCAAAGGAATTGTCTGAAGAGATTAAGAGATTTGAATTTGAACTTTGTGATTGTGGCATAGTTGAAGAGGTTTGTCGTATAATGACTTTTCAGCCGACGTTATTGGAAAAGATAAGAAAATGTCAGGAGGAAGTAATGAAGAAAGAGAAAAATCAGCTAAATGGAGAAGAGATTGGTACTCAAAAGGATGAGCAGGGTATACTAAGGTTTTCCTCAAGAATTTGGATTCCCCATGTACCTGAATTGAAGAATGAGATTTTGCAAGAAGCCCACAATTCAAGATTTTCAATCCATCCGGGAAGCACCAAGATGTATCGAGACTTGAAGAAGAACTTTTGGAGGCCAAACATGAAGCAAGAGGTGGCATAATGGGTTGCGAGGTGTTATACTTGTCAGAAAGTGAAGGCAGAACATCAACGACCAAACGGATTAATTCAGCTCCTGAAGATCCCAAAATAGAAATGGGAAAATATTTCTATGGACTTTATAATGGGACTACCACGAACGAAATCCAGACATGACAATATATGGGTTATAATTGATCGCCTTACGAAGTTAGCGCATTTTCTTCCAATTAATGAGAAGTCGTCATTGGACAGGTTGGTTCATCTGTATGTGCGTTAAATCGTACTAAGACATGGAGTACCCGTATCGATAGTTTCAGACAAAGATCCCTGATTTAACTCGAGATTCTGGAAGCAATTTCAAGAGAGTCTTGGCACGAAGCTGAACATGAGTACGGCGTATCACCCGCAGACTGATGGTCAGAGCGAAAGTACAATTCAAACAATCGAAGACCTGTTGCGCAGTTGTGCAATCGATTTTGCAGGAAGTTGGGATGACCACTTGCCATTAGTAGAATTCTCCTATAACAACAACTATCACTCGATTATTGGCTTGCCACCATACGAAGCTTTATACGGATGGAAATGTAGATCACCGACAAGTTGGGATGAAGTAGGAGAAGGAAATATTTTAGGCTCAGAATTGGTACAATAGTTGCATGAGACAGTCAAATTAATTCAGAAAAGGTTGCTTGCTGCTCAAGATAGACGGCGAAAGTATGCGGATCCAGCGCGTAAGGATGTTAGATTCCAAGTAGGCGAAGCCATTTTGCTGAAGGTGTCAGCAAGGAAAGGGTTGTCTAGATTTGGCAAGAAAGGGAAGTTAGCACCTAGATACATAGGTCCTTTTGAAATTTTGAGTCAAGTGGGAAAGGTGGCCTACGAGTTAGCCTTACCACCTCAGTATCAACATGTGCTTAAGAAGTACAATCCTAATACAAACCATATGATAGAATATGAACCTGTAGAAATTCAGGCAGACCTGTCATTTGTGGAGCAACCTGTCAAATTACTCGACTGGCAAGTAAATAATCTTAGGAATAAGTCGGTAAAGTTAGTGAAAGTACTTTGGAGGAACCCCAAGGTCGAAGAATCAACCTGGGAGTTAGAGTCTGATATGCATTCCCGGTATCCTCATATGTTCTCTTAGATTCCGGAGACAGAATCCTTTAAGGGGGAGAGGATGTTACGACCGATATTTTGTGTAATATTATTTGTGAACTTTGTATAATATTAGAGCCGATTATAAATATACGTAATGATTGTACGTTTGTGTGAATGGAATTTGCTACATTATAAGTTGCTTTATGTAGAATATAAATTTTTCAAAGCAAAAGTTTTATTAATTACCCTTATTTTTAATTTATAAGGAATATTCTAAACCTTGGAAAAATTTCTTTTAAAAGTTATTTCATTTCCAAATTTCAATAGTGATCTCATAAAATTTCTAAAAATCTAAGTTATTTTATGGTATAAATTTTATAATTTTTGAACATTTATTTTATTTTATAAAAATAAATCTTTGAAAATTTATTTGTTAATAATTAGCAAACTACATGGAAACCCTTGCATGCAAATCACTCTTCCATTCTATTAAAGGGCAATGGAGACATTTCTAACCCCGCTAACTCACCTTTTGTTAGCCAAATTACCACATTAACCTTGTATGCATAATGGCCTAACTTTAGCTAGAGGTTATTCTTGTACATTCTCATTTCCACTCATTTCTTTTAGTCAATCAAAAGCATAAAACCAAGCACAAAATATGAGATTCATTTCATTCATTCCACACTCCACCCTCATCTCACCTCCCTCCCCTCCCTCTCCTCCTTGCTCTCGGCCGAGAACCCCCTCCCCACTCCCTTCTATTTTTTTTCATTCCATTCTCATCTTCCCTAGTGTAATTCCCCTACCTACATTTATTTTATATACTTCCCAAGAGTTTTGTGAATGGGAGATGAAGTTTCATGGTTGCATGTGTAGCTTTTGTGTGATCTCCAAAGAGAAACTCTTGATTCTAGTATATTTAAGAGCTCTCTATGAGATACATTTCATATATGTTTTAAACAGTGTTTTATGGAGAAACCATGCTTTAAAAACCTTTGCATGCTACTGAAATTTTACTATATAATCATGATTAGCCATGCATGCTAGTTTTAAGATGTTAATATGATGATCAACCATGTTGTGTATGCTACTCTTCTCGAAATCATGTTTTCATGTTTAAAATTCCATAAATTCAAATTATGTGTACTTAGAATAGATTGTTTCCATGATATATTACTTAATAATAGTTAATAGAAGATATATTTCATGATTATTAAGGTTGGGTAATAGGTTCAAGTCGAATTTGCAAGAATTTAAGCTCTATGTTTAGCCGAAAGCTTGTTAAGTGTTTTCCATGAGTTGCATGTTGTATTTTTTATTTGCATGTCGGTGTTCTAGGGTATGGATGATCTCCACTCCTGTTGAGGCACTATTTTAGGATATTGATGCACTAGGTTTGCTTTGGTAAAGGTTGGATGCTTGGTTAATAAGTGGGAGTTAAGGTGGAAAGGGTTTGGTTAGTGTTTGCATTTTTCCAGAATATTGCACTAGTTTGTGGGGAAGTTTTGAATGGGCATTTGTTGTGCACTTTGAGTCCCAGGCCACCAGAAGCTAGCACTAGGAGTATAAAATAGGTTTTAGGTGTTTGTTGGAGGTTTGTAAGACGTTTGGTTAGGTGCACGAGTGAAATCACAAAATCTATCCAGCAGGGGACAGTTTTGTTGCAACTTAGAAATGGGAAGTTTTGACCATGTCATAGGTAGGCCCTCATTAGGCCCTGTTGGGCCTTAGTTAGAAGGAGTGTCAGAGGAGTTTTTCCAGCCATAGTTCATATTATTTGAGTTAGAATAATGTGTCACAAGTTAGTTCAAGTCAGGACCTTTTCTGCCCAGAAAAACAGGGAAACCATGGACTTTAAGCTTAGGCCTAGGGAGGCCCAAGCTAGGCCCTTGAGCCGCATCAAGTTTGGGAGTTGCCTTATTATCAGAAGAGTCTAGTGTAGAAGTTTTGGAGGTAAACTTGTAGTGTAAGAGTGTCTAATACACCCAAGAAACCATATGTGTCATTCTTAAATTTACCATAATGAGCACTTTCACTTACCACATACTTTTAGAGCACTTATGAGTGAGGCCTAGGTTGACCACTACAGTTGCAAGATAGCATAAAGTCATTAGAGTGAAAGGCCCAAGTCAGGGTCAATAGGATTTGAATGGTTTAGTAAAGGCACATCGAGTTAGGAGGCCAAAATTAGGAGATTTTATCTAGTTTAGCGATCAAGTGAACTAAGTTGTGGAGCGAGATCATCCAAGCTTCTTTTTATAATATGGTGTGTGTGATATTATTTGGTACTTAAATATGGTATGTGAGCATATGTGGCTATGTGTACTATTATGTTTATAAGGTGATTATAAATTGCGTGCATATAGGCCTAAGTGCCATTTGAACTAAGTGCCATTTGTGTTTAATTTTGGGTTGTAAATAGGTTGAGTTGGGGAGGATATATTATAATGAGGTTATTATTGATTGTGTAGGATCTCGAGACGAGGGTAAACTTGCCATAAAGGTCGAGTAAAGCTTTCAGTTGCTCCTACTTGCCAGTCCAGTCCAGTCCAGCCTTTCTCAAGGCAAGTGTCCTTCCCTTGTAAACTTATATTGTGCAAGTGATTCAACCTGCTTTTTTAGTTTACACTGCCAATGTGTGATAACTAGTTCCTATATACATGATGCGAGTATCCTGATTTATCTTGTTATACTTGAACCAAGTGATTCTCAAATCTATCTTCATATTATATAGAAATGCCATGAACCCTCAAGTATTTATTGGAAGTAGATCAAAAGTCATACCTTGCTAGTATGCCAAAGTAATTGTGATGCCATGATAAAATAAAGATTTGTTATAATACCTTATGATCCTCTTGATTAACATGCTATTGATTCCTGAGAAATCTTAATATTGCACCCTGATGCTTTGATTTAACTCTTGTAAGAATCTCGGTAGAAACTTTATCTTGATACCTAAAAGCCAGTTATTCTTTAAAGTCATTCAGGAGTGTTTGATAACCCTATCCTTAACCTAAAGCTTGATACCCTGATATACCTTGAGCTGATGATCACTTTCTTTGTATTTTAGCACCTATATCATACCTGGAACCAGTAATGCTTATCTTCTTGATATTTTAATACATATACCTTATCTGAAACTATTGCTTTAAGCCTAGTCTGGCATTACTTTTCCATATTATCCAGTAACCCTACTAAATCTCCTTGTCAAAGTCCGTGTAAATAGAAACCTTTCAATTACCCTGATAGAGTAAAGTCTAGTGGATCATGGCCCTGAGATTTAGTGAACATATTTCCAGTGTTTCAAAGTTGATCTATAATCCCTCGATAAAGATGTTTACTGTTTAAGAAATTTATTATCAATCGGCATCATTTTTTGAAATGATTAAAATTTGGATTTTCGGTCCCAAAGGGGGATAAATGTTTTCTTTAAATAGTGGATCTGGACTGAGACGCAAGTCCTTTCCACACTTATATTGTAGGCTTAAAAGTTTCCTAGGGATCCTATTAATGTTTTAGAACCCAGCGAGGTTCGGGATTACTTCGCGGCTGATCACCGGTTGTAATCCGTAGCGTCATAAAATGGTTTTTGTTTAAGAAATGATTTTGGAAATGTTTTGATACAAATAAATGATACAATCACTTAAAAGTTCATCTCTTGTTATTATTAGCTCTATCTTCACGTTGTTGTTCTTTTAAATATATCTCGATTTATGTTTTGTATCGTATTGTTTAGCGCTTGTTGAGCATTTGGCTCACTACTTGCTTTCACCCTTATATTTCAGCTAGCAGATATGGTTAGATTCAAGCAGACCGCACATAAGACTTGTGATGGCGATGCGTATGTTCGAGCTCGGGTCGGATAAGAGATAGTTTTGTGTGAGGACTCATTATTAAAAACAGTTGTAATAATTAGTAGGTTGGGCTGTTCCAAACCCTAAACTGTAAGATCTTGGATTCGGTTGTATTTACTTTCTTTTATTTATTGTAATAGTTATATATTATATATTGTTAAGTTGGGGGTGTGACATGTTCAGCTACGTTCTGAGACAATCTTGAAAACTTCTCCAAAATCTTGAATTAAATCGAGGATCTCTGTCTGAAAATATGGATACTGGAACCCCATGTCGTGTCACAATTTCCTTCAGGTATAACTGATGCAATTTATCCATTGAGAATCTCTCATTGATAGAAAGAAAATGCGCTGACTTCGTCAATCTGTCAATAATAATCCAAATAGCATCATGGTTTGCTCTGGTTCTTGGTAATCCAACTACAAAATCCATCGCAATATGCTCCCACTTCCATTCTAGAATTTCCAATGGCTGTAACAGTCCACTGGGCCTTTGATATTCCGCTTTGACTCGATGGCAAGTGCAACACTTACCTACCCATTCTGCAATTTCTTTCTTCATGCTTGGACACCAAAAGTTTTCTCTTAAGTCTCTGTACATCTTCGTACTCCCGGGATGAATTGAGTATCTGAAGTTGTGAGCGTCTCGAATAATTCCATCTTTCAGCTCGGCTACGTTGGGTATCCATATTCTAGAAGAAAATCTTAATATCCCTTTATCATCCTTTTGACTCCCAATCTCTTCTCTTGTCAAACTGTCTCGTTCATGGCTCATGACTTCTTCCTGACATCTTCTTATCTTTTCTAATAGTTCTTGGTTGAAAAGATATTGCATATAACACCTTTGTAGACATACTTGGGGTATTGACCTCTATTTCAAGCTTCTCAAATTCCTTGATTAATTCCTCGGATGAAGTTATCATGTTTAACCTTTCTTTTCTACTCAGACCGTCGGCCACCATATTTGCTTTGCCTGGATGATAGTTGATGGAACAGTCATAGTCCTTGGTCAATTCTAGCCATCTTCTTTGCCTCATGTTCAATTCCTTCTGGGTAAAGATATACTTTAAACTCTTGTGGTCCGTGTAGATCTCACACTTTCCCCATACAGATAATGCCTCCATATCTTCAATACAAATACTATAGCTGCCAATTCAAGATCATGCATCAGATACTTCTCTTCATGTGGTTTCAACTGTCTTTATGCGTAGGCTATCACCTTGTCATGATACATCAAAACACATCCCAATCCCTTGTACAACGCGTCACTGTAGATCACAAAATTTCCTTAATCATCTGGTAAGACTAGCACTGAAGAAGATACTAATCTATTCTTTAATTCTTGGAAACTCTCCTCGCACTTCTCGTCCCATTCAAATTTCTGGTTCTTCCTGGTGAGTTTTGTCAACGGCGTAGCTATCTTTGCAAAATCTTGCACGAATCTTCTATAGTAACCTGCCAATCCCATAAAACTGCTTACTTCTGTTGGTGTCTTTTGTCTCTCCCAGTTGATTATGGCTTCAACCATTTCTGCATCCACTTCCACTCCTTTATTGTTAATCACGTGCCCAATAAATCGTACTTCTTTTAACCAAAATTCACACTTGGAAAACTTTGCGTACAATTTCTCATGTCGCAGTGTTTCCAGAACTATCATCAAGTGCTCTGCATACTCTTCTTCGGTCTTGGAATAGATTAGAATGTCGTCTATAAACACGATCATGAATTTATCCAAATATTTCTTGAATACTCGATTCATCAAATCCATGAAAGCTGCTGGTGCATTTGTTAATCCAAATGCCATTACCAAAAATTCATAATGCCCATATCTGGTTCTGAATGCAGTCTTCGGAATGTCTTCTGGCTTGATCTTCAGTTGGTGATATTCGGATCTTAAATCAATCTTGGAAAACCATACAGCGCCTCTCAGTTGATCAAACAAATCATCGATCCTTAGCAACGGATATTTGTTCTTAATGGTCAGCTTATTTAATTCTCGGTAGTCGATACACAATCGCATACTCCCGTCCTTCTTCTTGACAAACAGTACTGGTGCAGCCCACGGGGATATACTGGGTCTTATAACTCCTTTCTCGAAAAGATCTTGTAACTGATTTGCCAACTCCTTCATCTCCACTGGTGCCATACGGTACGGAGCTTTAGAAACCGGTTCTGTTCCGGTTGCTAGATCAATTGCAAACTCAATTTCTCTGTCGGGAGGTAATCCTGGAAGATCGTCTGGAAAGACATCTGGAAACTCATTAACGACTGGGATTTCTTCTAGTGATGGAACTTCCTTGCTGGTGTCTATCACATGGGCCAGATACGCCTCGCAATTCTGACGCAATAACTTCTTTGCTTGAACTATCGTTAAGAACTTCTTCTCTTGCTTATTTCCTCAAAATATTATCTTCTTTTTTCTACCCAAGGTCTGAAGTCTCACTTTCCTATTCTTACAATCAATCTGAGCGTTATTTTCTGACAACCAATCCATTCCTAAGATAACATCAAATTCTCCCAACTTAAAAGGTATTAAGTTAGCAAAGAAATGATGTCCTCCTATCTCAATATCAGACCTCGGGCACACTCGGTCGACGGAAACTTGATTCTTATTAGCTAACTCTACCATTAACACTCGTTTTAACAATTTAAATTTGTAATGCAGCTTATTGGCAAAATCTTGAGAAATAAATGACCTTGTAGCTCCAGAATCAAATAAAACTTTAGCATCTACGGAGTTGACTGGAAGCATACCTGCAACCACGTCAGAGCTTTGAACAGCATCCTTCATAATCATGTTAAATGTCTTGGCCTTTGGCTGGTCCTTTGCTGGTGGTCCTTCAATCCTTGGCACATTCTGAGATGGAGCACATGTGAGCCTTGGTGTGTTGCTCGTTATACCTTGTGTTGGGAAATTCCTGGAAATATGCCCTAGCTTCCCACAGTTATAATAACCAGTTCCTAAATTCTGACCTTGAGTCGGATTCTGACACACATTAGCAAAGTGTCTCTTCCTGCCGCACTTGAAACACGTCACATTAGCATTACAATTCCCAAAGTGCTTTCTACCACAAAACTGGCAATCTGGTACTGGTGGACGATTGGGCCTCTGCTGATTTGCATTCTGAAAATGATTGCCTTGTCCTCCATTTCCTAATTGTGGTCTTCTTAATCCAACATTTCTAGTACCCTAAAATTCTGGCCTTTTGTTGAAACGGCCCTGAAAATTACCCTGTTGCTGACCTCCTTCTGAGTTCCTATTTTCCTTTTCTTCCCATCCTTTCCTTTCTGAGACATGTCACTTTTACTTTCAATCACCACTTCTTTCTGAACCACTGCCATATATGAAGTCAACTCAAACATGGCCACTCTGTTCTGAATCCAAAACTTCAATCCTTGCTCAAATCTTCTTGCTTTCTTTTCCTCTTTGTTAACCTGATCCGGCACAAACCTCGCTAACTCAGTAAATTTAGCTTCATATTCAGCGACAGTAAGATCTCCCTGGGTTAAGTTCAAGAACTTGATCTCCATTTGATTCTTCATGTACCTCGGGAAATACTTCTCCAAGAAAAGTTCTGTAAACCTTTCCCAATTTATAAACTCGCCTCCTTCCAATGCTCGCATGGATTCCCACCAATTGTTTGTCTCGCCCTTCAGAAAGTAGCTCGCTAACTTGGTCTTCTGTTCAATTCCTGCTCCGACTAATTCAAAATCCTTTTCCATCTCCTTGAGCCATGCATTGGATTCCACATGATCAACACTTCCCTTGAACTCAGGTGGCTTCACAGCTTGGAATTGCTTAAAAGTCACTACAGGTGGTGCTGCTGCTTGTTGCTTGTTAGGTCAGATATACTGTAGAAGGGGGTTGAATACAGTGTTTACTACAATCAAATTGAATATAAGAACTCAAGTAACAGAACATAGATTTTATTCAACATAATAAACTCTGTTACAAAAAACTGTTCTCTCTCAGTGATGAACAAATTTTCGCGAGAGCTGCTAGGGTTACAAAGAATAATAACTTCGATAATGATAACACATATAGTGTAAACCCTATGTCTGTGTTTATATACTACACAGTTACAAGATAATGTTCTAATTGATATGGAATATAATTCTGCTTCCTAAAATATATCAACTAGTTATCTTTTCTTCCAAATATTCTATTCTTCATAGAATTCCTTTTTCATGCATATTTCTTCTTGTATTTATATTGATCTTCTTTCCTTTCAATCAGCCGCCTTCCTTATCTGAAAGTCTCCTTCAGTCCTGATATTATCTCCTGATAAATATCTTCTGATATCTTAAGTTCTGATAAATTAAGTTCTGATATCTTAAGTCCTGACTTCAGAATAAGTACTGATTTCCATTTAAGTACTTATTTGTCCTGTTAAGTAAGATCTGAAAACTTAAACACAAATCATATTAGCCATGACATCACAAATATATCTAACAATCTCCTCCAACTTGTAAATTAGCATAATATACAAGTTCAACAGATATTTGATGATGTCAAAAATATTAAGTATAAATGCATGAGAATTTGACTAGATAACTACAACTTACAGTCCTTTAGCTTTACTATCCTCAAAGTCTGATAACAGCTTCAGTCTGTATACACTTCATAATTTAAGTAGTTGTAGATCTTTGACTTGGCTTCAATTTCTGATCTCTTTGATATCAGGAGTTGTTCTGAGATAGTTCTTCAAAAGACACCTCTCAGCATATTCAAGTTCATTGACCATCCTCCTTTTTGCATCTTTCAATTCAGCCGTATCTTCACCAGTTTGAAAAATAGCAGCCCTGAGATCATTTATCTTAGCTTTTCTTATCTCCTGATCTAGTCTGATCAGATATGCCTTGTCAGACTCTAGATTAAATTCTACAGCCTTATAACACAGAAAAGTAGTTATAATCTTAGCAGAGTTAGGCTTCATATCGACAATATCACCTTTGTGATATCTGTACTTGGGATAATATGTGTTGTCAGACTTTACAGAATAAAGCTTCTTCTGTCTTTGAATTTGTGACTTTAAATAACCTACAGCATTATCTGTTAATCTGTTTTTCACTTGAACTAGGAATAGAACATGTTCCAGTTCCTCAAAATACTTCAGTGATATAGCATTCTGCCTGATATGGTATACACTTCCATATGTCATAAAATATAACAAGATATGTTCTTTCAAAAGGTATGGTAAACCATTGGTACAGATTCAAGTCGATTCAATCTTTCAGGAGTTGCTCCAACACCTGGTTCACTTAAGGAAGTTGGATCGTTGGTAGTGTTATGTACTCTTCTTTCATCAGAACTACCCAATCCAGATTTATCTCTTGCTTCCTTTCCTGTAACAACTCTTTCTTCAAAACCACTTGTTGCAGTCTTCAAAGGTTGAGTCTGTTTAGCTTTGGTGAATCCTGGTAGGACTATCTTTGAAGGTTTAACATGAGCAATGTCAGAGGTTTCCTTTTCCTTATCTTCTGATATCAAGCCAACTTGAGCTATGTCAGAGGTTGCTTGCTTCACTGTCATATCAGAACTTACTACATCTTGACTCTGAACAACATTATCCATGTCAGAGGTTGTTTGAGAAATCTTCTTTGTCATCAGAGTAAGACTAGCATCTTCTTCGGTTATTTCTTCATCCATGACTGGCATATAAACCTTTACAGGTTCATCAACTGTTTCTTTGCCCTTGGACCTTGGATCAATTTCCATTTGTGATTTCGCTTTGGTTGCCTCAGAATTTGTTCTTTCCTTTATCACAATACCCTTAGGTTTTGGAAATTTCTTTTCAACAACAGAAGCTTTAGATTTTATCTTGACACCTTTTGCTTTGAGTCTAGCTTCTTCTTCCTTTAGACTCTCAAAGTCCATTCCTGGATTTTCTTTAAGAAATAATTGCTTTGAAATTTCTTTATCAAGTTCCAGATGTTCACCAGAACTTATCCTTTTACCAGTATCAGAACTTATTCTTCTCTCAGTATCAGAACTTGTTCCTTGACTTGTAATTCTAGCTTTACTTGATGAAAATCCTTTGCTTTGACCTTGACCTCTACCCTTATCAGAGTTTCCCTGGTCATCATTTCCATCATCCTTTCCCTTCAGTGTCTGAATAGATTTGCATTTGGACTTAATCATTTTCTCCCCCTTTTTGGCATCAGCATGTAAAAGAAGAGAGACAAGCAATTCCACTGAGGATTGGATCTGATTGAGTTGAGTTTGCTGAGAAGCTTGATTCTTTAGAATTTCATCAATCTGAGTTTGTTGCTTCTCCTGAGTTTTCTCAATGTAGGCAATTCTGTTAAAGGCAGGCTTGAAAAATCTGTTCTTTTCAAGTTTCACATTCATATCTTGCTGGATCAAGGTTTCTTGAATTTTATTCACCTTGGCATGAGTTGTTGAGTGTTGACCTTGAAGGTGCCTAAGGTTGCAGCTAATCCATCAGGTTCAACAACAGCAACTACTGTTACAATAGCAACAGCAAGGAATGAACCCAAGTGTTTGTTTCAAATCTTATCAAGATGTTAACCTCTCTGAGTTTAAAAGTGAACCTAATCCAGTAACTGCTGGAGCATGGTTAAAAGAAATGGAGGAAGTTTTTAACCTCGTGCGAGTAAGTGATAACCGTAAGACCGATTATGTAAGTTATTTCTTAAAAAATGAAGTGAATTATTGGTGGGAATCAACCAGAGCATTAGAAGGAGAAGGCCATGTTTTATGGGCTAGGTTTACTGAGTTGTTTTTTGGAAAGGTATTTCCAAAATTATGTGCGGAGTCAAATGAAAATTGAGTTTCTAGAACTGAAACAAGGTGAAAGAAGTGTGTTGGAATTTGAGGCTAAGTCTACAGAATTGGCCTGATTAGTTCCTGAGTATGTAAGTATGGAGATTCAGAAAGTAAGGAAGTTCGAGCAAGGGTTGAAGCCTGAAATTCGCAGATGAGTTGTGGCATTGCAACCCAAGACATACTCCTCTATGGTTCGGGCCGCCCTGGTAATGGAAGGTGACCAGAAGTTGGTTGTTAAGGAAGAGAATGATAAGAAAAGGAAGTCTGGTGGTGCTAGGGACAAGGCAGATCAAGAAGAATCTAGTCAATTATTGCAGAATCAGTTTGGCCGAAGCAGGAGTAAGAGATTCCTGAGACAGAGTTTCTCTCAGGCTAGGTCTAGTGCTACTTCAGTTGTTTCCACTCCAGCTCAGTCCGTCAAGTGAGCAATGGATTGTAAGTCCTGTGAAAGGAGACACAGTGGTACGTAAAAGAAGAATGTGCGATGTTTCAGGCGTAGACATAAGGGTCATTATGCATCGGAATGTAATCCAGGAAATCAAGGAGTTGTGGAATGGGTATTCAAGGTAATACATCCCAAGGGCCAACATCCAGCTCAGCTAGAGATAGAACTTCCAAAAGAAACAAGAAATCAAGTGTTTAGAAGTTGGATGTAGTTGCAGTTGATCTGACACCCTCCGAGCTAGAGGGGTTTGATGTGATTTTAGGATGGAGTTGGTTGTCCTGTATTATGGCAAAGAGTGGTTTCGGAAGAAGCGAAGTGTAAAGTATACAGAAGCCAATAGTAAGGTAAGTTTCTGGATGCAGAAGCAATATAAGGCGTGACTAACGCATGTAAAGGATAATAATAAGAAAGTACCTAAGTTGAAAAGAATCGAGACAACAAGTGAAATCCCAATGGTTTTATCGAATGACTTATCAGGATTACCTCGGAACATAAGAGATAATTTCTCAGTGGTTACTGTACAGAGTCGGGTTGGTGTCAAAAGCCCCAGATCTTATGAACCTGTAGGAACCAATTAATTAGTTAAGGAAACTTCAGAATTGGGAAATGAAAGAATAATGAGACAAGGTGTATTCTGTGTTGTGTACCAATGAGGTTTATAGGAAAGAAGAATGGACGTATGAAGATTATGTGCTGATTATCAGAAGTTGAAAAGTTTGAGTAATAAATAAATATCCTGGAGTGTCTGGAGGCAATTGGAATGAAATAATTAGTTGGTAATTGTAAAAGTTATGAGAAGGAGGAAAGTGAGCATACAAGTGATGCCGTAGAGAAGAAGAATGGAATTATGAGGTTGTGTAATGATTACCGGGAGTTTAATAAAATAATAAATAAGAATAGGTAACCTCTATAAAGAATTAGTTACTTATGTGACCTAATTTAAGGAGTGTGTGATTTCTACGGGATTGACTTAAGATACAGCCTGAGGACATGTCAAAGATGGCGATTAGAATGAGTAATGAGCATTGCAAGTTCTGGTAATATTATGTGGAATAACAAGTGTGTCAGTTGTCTATAAGAAATTAAGGAACATGATGTATAAGGAGCACTTGGATAAGCAAATTGTATTTATTGATAACATCCTCAGCTATTCAAAGATTAAGAAAGTCGGAGTAGGACGCCCAAGGATTTCCCTACGAAGATTAGAAGGGAAGCAATTATATGCTAAGTTTTAAAGTATGAATTTTGGTTGGAAATAACAAAAGATTTTGAGTATTTTACTAACAACCATCTTTGCAAAGCCTTGTATGGACATAAGGGTGGGTCCTCACTCTATTGAGAGAAAGTGGGAGTAGAGATAATATTAAGTTCTGAGCTAATTCAGTACCTCAAGAGTGTAGTGGTGTTGATTTGGAAGAGAGTTGAAACAACACGGGATAGATAAAGAAATATAGGTAAAGATGTTTAGGAGTTGGTGTTGTCACCGCAGTTGCAATATATATATATATAATATGTTATATGTGTCAATGTTAAGGCGATATGTACCTGATTCAAACCAAATCGATGATATAGAGTCAAGGGGCTCTTATCCGAATTTGTTTTGCATAGGATGATCGATCCAAATTCTGAGTTGTTATGAGCGAATCCTTAGGAATGAATTTATGTCTATAGTGAGCATGTTTTGAATAAATCTCCGAGTAGAAGAGTCTACCTGGAAGTTAGACTCAGATATGCTTGACAAATATCCTCACTTGTTTAGTTAGATCAGATTCTGAGGACAAAATCTTTTTAAGGGGGAAAGAATGTAGCGACTCGTATATTTTATTATTTAAATGTGTAATTATTAAATAATTAATAAATAAAATATGTGTATGGGTAGTGTCAACAGTGTATTGTGTGTTATTATTTTTATGTGTGACTGTGGATGTATAGGATTATTTGTGTAATAAATATTGAGTGGTATTGTTCTGTTCCACTTTAAAAAGTAGATTTAATTGCAGATTTATTTCCATAAATATTTGGATGATCTCTAAAATTGTTTTTATAATTTTATAATTTCAATAATTATTTTTAGGACTTTATAAAATTGAGAAATCAATATTTCGTTAATTATTTATTTTTAAATGATTTTCTGAGTGTGATTAATGGTAAAATCCATATTTAATTATGGAAATCTTCAAAAATTATGAAACTTATATTTTATTGAGTTCGTATTATTCTAAGAATTTTAAAATTATTTTGGGAATTTTCGGAGTTAGTTTCACCCGCGCGTCGATTCGTTTAATTTATAAAAGAGGGTATAAATAATGTTTCAAAAATTGTTTTAAAATTTCGAAATTCATGTTTTTGTAAACTTCAGGATATTTATAACATTTTAAGACTATTTTCGTGATTTTCTGAATTTGTTTTAAGTGTAGCTTGGTTCGCTAATTGTGAAATGCGGGTACGAGTTGCATTTCAAAAATGCTTTAAAAATTATGAAAATTTTATTTTATTAGTTTCGGGATTTTTAGGAAATTTTAAGACTGTTTTCGTAATTTTATAAATTTATTTATGTGCAACTTGGTTCGGTAAAATATAGAATGCGGGACAAAATCGGGCCATTCAGGAATTACGTGGCCAGCAAACTGATTCGTGTCACATTTTCACAAACTCAGGTGACACGTGCTACTTGCTGAGTGGTTAAAAAAACTCAGGGATAGATACAAATTCATATTTGTGTAGGGGGCTGAACTAGCGAAATGGGAATTCACTTCTTCCTTTTCCTGTTATTTCTTCGTTGTTAATTTCCCTTGTGGTTCTTCTATGCTCACCCTTGCAGAATATCTTATATGTATTGCAGATGCCTAGGAGATTCTTGCGCGGTAGTCAGGGCAGAGTTCCAGCTCCCTTCGTGTCAGGCTCCTCTGAGGTAGTTGTATTCAGACCAGATGAGGTATGTTGAGTTGCTGCATTAAATTAGTGGTCAGGATTGTGTAAGGTAATTTGGGTTGCGTTAGTTGAATAACCTAAGTCATACTTAAACCTGGAAAAGATCTTGGTAAAGGGGTCGTAGTATGTATTATTAATGAATTGGACTGAATTATAATTATTATTATTATTGTTGGTGACGTCAACTCCTAACCCCAGGGTTGAGGCCATCACATTAGGAGTTGTTCTGAGATAGTTCATCAACAAACATCTCTCAGCATATTCAAGTTCATTGACCATCCTCCTTTTAGCATTTATCAATTCAGCTGTATCTTCACCAGTTTGAAATATAGATGCTCTGAGATCATTTATCTTAGCTTTTCTTATCTCCTGATCTAGTCTAATCAGATATGCCTTGTCAGACTCTAGATTGAATTCCACAGCCTTATAACCCAGAAAAGTAGTTATAATCTTCTCAGAGTTAGGCTTCATTTTGACAATATCACCTTTGTGATCTCTATACTTGGGACAGTATGTGCTGTCTGACTCTACAGAATAAAGCTTCTTCTATATTTGAATTTGAGACTTTAAATAACCTGCAGCACTATCTGTTAATCTGTCTTTCACTTGAAGTAGGAATAGAACATGTTCCAGTTCCTCAAAATACTTCAGTGGTATAGCATTCTACCTAATCTGGTATACCCTTCCATCTATCATAAAATATAACAAGATATGTTCTTTCAAAAAGGTATGGTTAACCATTTGTACAGATTCAAGTCGATTCAATCTTTCAGGAGTTGCTCCAACACCTGGTTCACTTAAGGAAGTTGGATCATTGGTAGTGTTGTGTACTCTTCTTTCATCAGAACTACCCAATCCAGATTTATCTCTCGCTTCCTTTCCTGTAACAACTCTTGCTTTAAAACCACTTATTGCAGTCTTCAAAGGTTGAGCCTGTTTAGCTTTTGTGAATCCTGGTAGGAGTATCTTTGAAGGTTTAACATGAGCAATGTCAGAGGTTTCCTTTTCCTTATCTTCTGATATCAAGACAACTTGAGCTATGTTAGAGGTTGCTTGCTTCACTGTCATATCAGAACTTACTACATCTTGACTCTGAACAACATGAGCCATGTCAGAGGTTGTTTGAAAAATCTTCTTATGCATCAGAGTAAGATTAGCATCTTCTTCATCATTAGTTATTTCTTCATCCATGACTGGCATATAAACCTTTACAGGTTCATCAACTGTTTCTTTGCCCTTGGACCTTGGATCAATTTCCATTTGTGATTTCGCTTTGGTTGCCTCAGAATTTGTTCTTTCCTTTATCACAATACCCTTAGGTTTTGGAAATTTCTTTTCAACAACAGAAGCTTTAGATTTTATCTTGACACCTTTTACTTTGAGTCTAGCTTCTTCTTCCTTTAGACTCTCAAAGTCCATTCCTGGATTTTCTTTAAGAAATAATTGCTTTGAAATTTCTTTATCAAGTTCCAGATGTTCACCAGAACTTATCCTTTTACCAGTATCAGAACTTATTCTTCTCTCAGTATCAGAACTTGTTCCTTGACTTGTAATTCTAGCTTTACTTGATGAAAATCCTTTGCTTTGACCTTGACCTCTACCCTTATCAGAGTTTCCCTGGTCATCATTTCCATCATCCTTTCCCTTCAGTGTCTGAATAGATTTGCATTTGGACTTAATCATTTTCTCCCCCTTTTTGGCATCAGCATGTAAAAGAAGAGAGACAAGCAATTCCACTGAGGATTGGATCTGATTGAGTTGAGTTTGCTGAGAAGCTTGATTCTTTAGAATTTCATCAATCTGAGTTTGTTGCTTCTCCTGAGTTTTCTCAATGTAGGCAATTCTGTTAAAGGCAGGCTTGAAAAATCTGTTCTTTTCAAGTTTCACATTCATATCTTGCTGGATCAAGGTTTCTTGAATTTTATTCACCTTGGCATGAGTTGTTGAGTGTTGACCTTGAAGGTGCCTAATACTCAATGCAGTAACTCTCAGCTGTGCCTTAAAATCATCATTTATCAGCATTTCATCAGCTTTTGCCAGATGCTCAGCAAGAATCTTTTCAGAAGGAACAAAACTAACTGTGTTCCATTCCTTAGTCCACTCCTTTCCTCTAGGAGTTTCACTCCAAGGTACTGGTGTTTCCCCTCTAATAAACTTCTTTATCAACTTAGCTTTGTTAACTGTTTATTGAGGTGCATATCCTGATGGACCAGCTGCATCAGCATCTAAATTAGCAGCAGCTTCACCAATAATATTCTCATTGGCAGCATCAGAACTTGTAGATCCTGCAGTATCAGCATCCTCTAATAAAATAACAGTATGTTAGGCTATAGAGGCTTCAACATCATCCTCTAAATTCTGCTCTGCAGCCAGGTTCTGATCAACATCCAAAATTGGTGTTGGTGGTGGAGTGAGTTGTGTTGGTGGAGCTTCCAAGTACAAAACCTCAGGCACAATCAAGTTATGAATATCAATTTCAGCACTTGTACCTGGTTCTTCAGTATGTAATGGATCAACTATAGGTGACATAGGAGGTGTAGGTATTCTGTCTTGAACAGTTTCTGGTTGTGCAGAAGGAAGTGATTTAATAACAATTGGTTCTATTGAGATCAGAGATTCCTGACCCACTTCCTTAGTTACTTCCACTACATCCTGTGAATCTGACTCAACTATTTCCCTGTGAGCTCTCTGTTTCTTCAATTTCTTCAAAGGTGGAGACACTGTAGGAGCTTTATCATCAGAATTTAACTTTTTAAGCCTTTTGAGGGGCCTAGAACTCCTAGTTACAGTATCTTTATGAGAAGAGACCTTCTCAGCTTCTACAACAATAGGTTCTGATGTTTGAACCTGTCCCTCAGTATCTGACTCATCTCTCAGAATCATTATCCTTCTCTTTTGTTGAGACTGAGGTACTATCAAACTTAGCCCCATTGAAAATTATGTCTTTTGGTGCCATCTCTGTAAGAAATTGAGTAAGAGAATGTTTGCAAAGTGTTTGTAAAAAGTCCTGAGAGAAAAATAACTTTAAAAAATAAGAGAGAGAGAGAGAGAGAGTAAAAGAGATTTAGAATAGAAAAGTAAGTAAAAGATTAGAAAATCTTTTATCTCTCATATATATACTCTCTCCACTCAACAGTTGAATTTTTGAAGCATGGGATACACTTTACACCTGGCACCATGTGAACAGTCAGTAAACGGTTAGAACACTATAGACAGTTCTACACTGTTGAGCATGCAGGAGTTTATGTTAACAGTTTTCTTATCATAATTTGCAATATCAAACTTTGCATCAGAACTTACACTAGAAGGAATAATGTTAACTTTCTTTACAGAAGGTCTTATTTGATAATAATCATAGTATAAACTATGATATTCCTTACAAGTATAAATGGAATGTCATAAACTACCACAATGAAAACAAGGATTTTGTGGCTTATATCTAACAGACTGACTCTTTACTCCTTATTTTGAAGGTAAAGAGTTTATGTTCTTATTCTTCCTGCAAAAAGAAGCTAGATGGTTAAAATTTCCACAGTTATGACATGTTTTTCTAGGAGCATTAGGAACAGGCTTATAATTGTTACTTTTGTTCACACCTTCCTTTCCATTCTTAATTTTCCTAGGTGGCTTTACCTTGTTTACATTTTTAACCTCTTTCAGCTTATGCTTAAGTTGCTTCTTTGTCATTAAGCCTATGTTAACTTTAGCTGGCTTATCCTGTTTAGGTTTGTCAGAAGTTAATTTCTCCTTAACTTCTGATTTCTCAATATCAGTCTTTGCAGTTACAAACTTAACAGGATTTACCTTTTGTTTTTGTTTAACAACTATAGGCTCAGTTTCTACAGTTCCCTTACTGTTCTTATCATCTCCCTAACCTAAGCCCTCTTTCCAATTTCCACTACTAAGAATATCCTGAGTTGCTCTACCAGAGTTAGTCCAAGTCCTGATAATCTCTCTTTCCTTTTCTAACTCAGTTTTTAGAGATTCATTCATTTTTAGCACTTCATCCCTAACATAAAAAGCATCATCTCTATCTTTCTGAGTTTGATGGAACATGACTAACTCTTTTTCTAAATAATCATTCCTCTTTTTATAAGAAATATTTTAAGAAGTTAATCTTTCACATGTTAAAATATGATCTTTATAACTAATGAATATGGTTTTAAGATATCTTCTCAACTCTGTAATATCATCAGTATGAAAGGCATAAGTAGTTTGAGATACCTTTAAGTCAGCAATATCAGAACTGCTATCAGCATTTACCATCAAGGCATAGTTTTCCTCATCCTCAGAATCTGAAGTATCTGACCAGCTTTTCTTCTTTGTGACAAGAGCCTTGCCTTTGTCACTCTTCCCTTTTCTGAAATCAGGAGATATGTGGTCTTTCTCACCACAATTGTAGCATTTAACATTTGAGTAATCTCCTCTGTCATACTTTCCTCCTTCACCTTCAGATTTTCTGAAACCTTTCTTATCAGGACTTGCACCTTTCCTGAAAAACTTCTTTCCTCTCCTGAATTTCCTGTATGCAATCTTTGTGATTCCTTTCACCATAAGAGCACACAGCTTCATCATCTCTTCATCAGGGTCCATCTCAGGTATACTTTCAGTTTCCGAGTCATCATCACTATCAGAACTTGATGAATCAGTATCAGACTTTGTGATGAGAGCTTTTCCCTTGCCTTTCTTTGAGGCAGCAACTTTGGGACTTTCCTCCTCAGCCACAAAGGCAACTGTCCTTGACTTTCTTCCATTCCTCTTGCTTCTTTGTTCCATCTCAAGTTCATGAGTCTTGAGCATCCCATAAATTTCATCAAGAGTTGTTTCATCAAGATTATAGTTGTCTATTATTATTGTGGCCTTCAAATCCCATCTTTGAGGAAGAGCTAACAAGAATTTAAGATTTGAATCTTGAATATCATAATCTTTGTCAACTAGTGACAAATCATTCAAGAGTTTGATAAATCTGTCATATAAATCAGTTACTGACTCATCAGACTTTGAGTCAAAGTGCTCATACTCTTGAGTGAGTATTGTCTTCCTATTCTTCTTGATTGAATCGGTTCCCTGACACCTTGTTTCCAAAGCATCCCATATCTTTTTTGCAGTCTTGTATTGAATTACCCTGTTTGACATGACATTATCAATGGCACTATACAGTAAGTGTCTTACCTTTGTATCCTTTATAATCGATGAGATATCTTCAGCAATGTAATCATTTTTCTCCTTTGGTACAGACTTTGCTGGCTGACCTGCAACTTCCATAGAGAGTGTGGTTGGCATATGTTGTCCTTCATTAATCCTGTTGAGATATTCTAGATCTGTAGCTTCCAGAAACATAGCCATATTCACTTTCCATATGGAATACTCAAAAGGTCTCAACATGGGAACTCTTATAGTCTCATATTGACTATGGGTTATGGTTTTTGGAGTTTCTTCAGTTTTGGTGGGCTTGGTTGGAGTTTCTTCTTCAGACATGATTATTTTTGGATCTTAAACTGTATGTGTGTTAACAGATAGCTCTGATACCACTTGTTAGGTCACACACACTATAGAAGGGGGTTGAATACAGTGTTTACTACAATCAAATTGAATATAAGAACTCCAGTAACAGAACACAGATTTTATTCAACACAATAAACTCTGTTACAAGGAACTCTTCTCTCTCAGTGATGAACAAATTATCATGAGAGCTGCTAGGGTTACAAAGAATAATAACTTCAATAATGATAACACATATAGTGTAAACCCTATATCTGTGTTTATATACTACAAAGTTACAAGATATTGTTCTAATTGATATGGAATATAATTCTACTTCCTAAAATATATCAACTAGTTATCTTTTCTTCCAAGTATTCTATTCTTCATAAAATTCCTTATTCATACATATTTCTTCTTGTTTTTGTCTTGATCTTCTTTCTTTTCAATCAGCCGCCTGCCTTATCTAAAAGTCTCCTTAAGTCCTGATATTATCTCCTGATAAATATCTTCTGATATCTTAAGTTCTGATAACTTAAGTTCTGATATCTTAAGTCTTGACTTGAGTATAAGTACTGATTTCCAGTTAAGTACTGTTTTGTTCTGTTAAGTAAGATATGAAAACTTAAACACAAATCATATTTAGCCATGACATCACAAATATATCTAACATTGCTGCTGTTGATGTTGCTGCTGTTGTTGCTGCTGCGTAAGATGTAACATCTGTTGCTGCATCAGTCCCACCATCTGGACAATCGCTGGATCCGTGCGGCTCTCGGTACGATCCTCTCCTGAATTACTTCTTCTATTTGGTGCCATTATTCTGGTATGAAACAAGCAACATATATAATAATTTGTCAAGCATTGTGTCAAATATGTAGCAATTCCTTAGTATATCAAAATTCTCAAGCATTATCTCTTCTCAAAATATCATAATCTTGCTACCATATTAACACAAGTGACATAATTATCACGTAATCCTTCTTATTATCTCAAGAATAATAACCCAAAGAAAATTGATGAAGAATTATCCAAACCTTTTAAACCCTTGCTCAAAATCTCACATAAACCAATAAACAGTGGATAGGGTTACAATACAACCTTCCAACCTCTTTCATCACTTCTTACCATCCTTAAAACCAACAAAATAGCAGAGCAATAACACAAAGGCCTAAGGCTAAATGCAAAACAGGAAACCTAAACAACTTAACTATAACCCAACCCAATAACCTAAATTTAATCCTAGAAAAGCTAAACTACACGCGCCTATCTTATGTGATCTTCCTATGATTCACATATGACAATCCTAAGCCTGTTTCAGTGACCATAACATGTAGCTCTGATACCAACCTGTGGCGCCCTCCAAACTCGGGGTCTAGATTTGGGGGTCACTAGCCACTAAACTATAATAAAATAATCACAGCGGAATAATATAATAAATATGATCCCTTGTATGCACTGGATCGATCACAGGTTATAATATGGAACATACACTAATACAAACCAACTGTTATTACAAACCATAAGTCTAATTAGTTTTATAGATTATTCAAACGTTATTACAAACCTCTAGACTTATTTAAGCGTCCCAAAACAGTCTACCTGGAAAACACACCCAACTATCTACAAGCATTCGAGTTCTGATCGAACCTGGAACTCAAGCCTGCTCTGGCTTAGCTGAAAGATTAGATTGATAAACAAGTATGAGCGAAAGAAATGCTCAGCAAGCAGTATAAAATGTGCTTGAAATGATAAACCACATTTTGATAATAACTGAACAACAGGATAAAATAAGTAATATTTGATCAATAATAAACGCTTCACAAGCTATCAGTGATCAACGATAATTTTTAGATTGGAATCTAACTCCGACGGATGTACTATTACATGATGTTCAGCCCGTGTGATAGCACAAGGTCATGATTCATAGAAACATGTCCCCAAAACACGAGTACTCAAATTAAAAGGCAATATATCTGCCTGTGGCACAAATTGTGTCATAATATTTCATATAACACATAAAATACCCCTTCGTTGGACCGTCCGTCCCTATCACTTACGCATTCATCCAATCCATAAAACATTTTGATTAAAGGAGCCGAATCAAAAGACATCCTTAACTGTATAACTCCCCATTTCTCATGGTCCAGAGCTATCTCAACAATCGATGGTGAAATAACTAGAACAATTAGTTATTTGCTAATCTCAATTCAACGTTCCACTCTATAGAGTGATTTATAGCGAAATATAAAACATTTAACTATTCTGAACTTAGAATAGTATAGAAATTGAAAGAATAAAGTTCAGAGTCAATATCACTTGAATGATAAGTGAAGATATAGGTATTTGCATAATATGATTCAAAATAAACATCACTTGAACGATAAGTGAAGTTAGGGGTACTTTCCTGGTATGCTCGATAACCTCTTACTGTAACTCTTCCTATAACTGCTGGCTACTATCTCCGTTTAACACTCGACCGCACTCCTTGCTACTCAATTCTATAAACAAAAGAACTATCTTAATTGACAGAGCCCAACTCAATCGACGTAACTATACGTCTTAACATCTCCCCGATCGTTTATAACTAAGCATGGCATTTTAAAACTGTAAACGGATAGTATGCATATCACGTAACAAGTAATCATGCTATTCGTAAAACACGTAATCACATAATTCATGTATCACATAATTCATGTATCACATAAGTCAGATCATTAAAAGATAGGTTTCAGTACGTTCAGAATTAAAATCAGGTCAATAATAGTGTTTACCGGCAGATACTGACTCAAAAGGATTAACAAATCAAATGTCATTGCAATAAAAAAGAAATTAGGACTTAAAAGTATTTTTATTGAAAGCGTAATAATTTTCTGAGTCTATACGCGTTTGTTTCGTATTAAACGGAAAACGGACGAACAGTTTATTTATTACGAATAAAATAAGAAATAAATAGAATTAAATCAATTAATAATAATATTAATTGACTTTTAAATACCAAAATATAATTTTTTTTAAAGCTTAAAAACAATTTTTAGGAATTATTTGAATTATTATAAATAATTTATATTTATTTAACTATTTATAAATAAAATTAATTGATTAAATGAATTAATCAATTAATTAAACTCATAAATAATTAACTAAAATAAATTATAAATCATTAAATCAAATTGAATTTTTGAAAATAATAAAAGAAAATAATTTTAGGAATTTAAAATAATTAAGTAAATAATTTTTAGAATTAAAAATATAAGTAAATGATTTTTAAAAATAAAATAAATGATTTTTAAAATATAAAATGGATTTTTGAATTATTTAGAAAAGAAAATTCCACAAACACTATTTCAGGATTTAATTTTGGGTAAATAGAATCGAAACCGGGTCGGGACAGAAATGAAATGGGTTAGACATAAACGAATCCGGGTCGGGTTGAACACCCACCAGATTCTGGTAAATTACCCAGTTTCCGGCGGGGCTGACCGACTCCGGTGAGTCATTTCCCGGCTGAAATCGTCCCCGTTTTGTTCTGTTTCTTAGTGCAACATGACCCCTATCAAATCGTATCTACAAATTATACAACAAATATAGTCAGTCAAGTCGGAATCATCACCGACACCATGAACGCCGGTAAAGCTTCGAAGCTTTCCGGCGAACCTCGACGATGGCCAAATCTCAACCAAATCAAATGAGTCAGAGCTTAAATTGAAGCTAGGAACGTATACAATTTATACATATTATCCATATCAACAATCAGTTCATCAAAATCTCTGAAATCGAATAAAAAGAACTATCAAAACAAGAGTTCGACTTGGCCCTTCCCGAAGTACAAATTCAACAATTATGATGCTAATCGATTGTAATTAACAAGGCAAAGCTACTTCTATCATCTAAAATAACTGAAAAGCATCACATAGTAAATACCCCAATTTCAGTCGATTAAAATCAAGAAAATTGAAAAATCGATTTGATTAACCTTAAAATAAACGGTTTGTGGAATCAGATAGTACAGACCGAAAATGGATTTCTATATCATTATCAACCAAGCTATTGATTCTCGGGTTTTCAGGAACAACCACTCTCACCCCCAAAGTGCTCTTTAAAGTTTATGTTGCTGAATTTTTAATAAATAAAAGAAGATAAATAAAATACATTTTTGCAGCTAGTTATACTTACGGCAATTTATATCCCTAAAATCAAATTAGGGTATTTTTATCCCATAAATTACAATAACTAAGCCCCAAAATAATAATTACGGGGAATAATTTTAAAAATAATAAAATATAAAATTAATGTCAAAATTTCCCAAAAACTGCGAATAATTCAAAAATGCGAAGATATTGGGTTGTTAAAATACGAGTAATTTTATAAAAATAAAAATATGAATTTTTTGGACTTTAACGTCCCGGTGGGGTCCCGGTCCGTTGATTTTTGAAAAATAGGAACGACTCCTAAATTACCTGAAAATTCCGAAAACACCTAGAATACATTCAAACGTGCATAAAATGAAATAAAATGAGTACCTTAATAAAGACTCTAATAAACACGCATCCCGATTGCAGATGGAATCATATAATTGCAGTTTAAACATATATTAATCAATCAAAAAATTTCCTGGCCCGCACAGAAACACACATAACAACTGTAACATCTAATATCATGGCAATAATTACTTTAAATTTATAAAATACATAATATTTATTTATTTAACATATAATATTCATATAATTTTTCCCGGATATTACAGTCCGATTATGGGCTAATCGTTATCGTGGGGTTCTAGCGGATTTATTTATGGATTTCTTTAGTTAAATTGTTTCGATGCCTTAGTGTGTGATGATTGTATGATAACCTAGTATTGGTTGTGCATATTCGTCTTATGAGCGTCACGAAGTTATAAGACAGTGTGTTAATTTTTAATGAAGCGAAAGTGAATTTAAGGATTTAGAACTTGCCATGCTAGCATAGGTTCATATATTTGTTATGCATGATTCGTAGGTAATTTTAACCATCTTACTTGCCCTACGTAATCAAGATAGATAACTTTTGCTTAAACCGTTATGTTTTCAAATTCTATAGACATATAGGGTCTCAATATAATTGGTGTTTATTCAGCTTCTCTCTCTTTTGTGGATGTCTGGTAGTATGGTATTGGTGCAACAAAAGTTGGCGTTTATCAGTTTCGTGTTATCTGATTAGTGTCATCACCATTGCTTGCTAAGGTTGAGAACATAAGGCTATTGAATAAAGTAATTAATGAATTTAAATCCCATGTTTGTCATCTATATTAATTCAACCAATTTTATTCTCTTAGTTGTAAATGTTAGTTTAATTCTTAGTTATAAACCTCTATTTGTTATCATCTTAGAATTGAATAATAACCCTACATTGCTGCTTAAGTGCATGAATTAATTAGTTAACCAAGCCAGTCTTTGTGGGAACAAACTAGAAAAGATTCTATACCTACTTGCGAACTCGTATACTTGCGTGTATTATTAGTGCGTGTTTAGCGACTAACACGGCCGCGCCGGGTCAAAAGCTGAGAATCATGTTTCAAGTACAAGAGTGATTTTATGGACTTATCTTCTGATTGGGCTGCTATATAAAGACAACTTAAAAACATTTTTCATAACGGAGCTCAAGGAGAAGACATCAAGAAGACCTAGGAGCACAAATACAACCAAGGCGAAGATGATCTAGTTTATTCTTGTGATTCTTTATTTTAAGTTATAATCTTGGATGCTTGTTTTTTTGAACCTATACTCTTGCTTAACATACTTTGATTAATTATTCAATTTTATAAAGACTTAGTTTATTATACCATGCTTTCATCGGAACCCACGGTGATGATGAGTTCAGTAATGGGCATCGTGGAGTTCTCGCGGATTTACTATGGATGTCAATAGTTAATATGTTTTGATACCTTAGTGTGTGGTGATTGTATGATATCCTAGTTGATAGGGATAAATAAATTATGATAGTATAATTTATTTACTGCAAGGTGTGGGCTGCTAGGCCCAATAAAAAGATATATGATACTCAGACCAGAAAGGTTAAGCCTGATGGACCAGATCAGGCCTGATGGAATAAAGAAGGCCCAAAAGCCCTGATTATTAATTAATTTCGTAATTAATTAATAAGGGAAAAATCAGCTATTGAGAAAAGTCCCGATAAGGATATAAATCCTTATAGATTAGCCTCAAGGCCACCTAAAAGGATAAGGAATCAGTTTCCTACTATCTAGGACTCCAAAGTCCATTCTAATTATGAGACTTGCCCACCAAGTCTCCTATACCAAGTCCAATTCAAGGACTCCCAACATCTATATAAGGGGCCTCACCCCACAGATCAGAACTACGTTTTTTGGCTTGATTCTCTAATTCACAGAGATATGTAGGCATCTCGTAAAGGCAGAATTAAGCTACGATACACGAGAGCAGCCATTAAAGGCCTTGAGCTCCCGAATCTTAGTAATAAATACAGCAAATAATAACCTTGGTTTTTTATCCATAACATTTGGCGCCGTCTGTGGGAATAGGAACAACAACCATGGCGAGAACACGGAGAACAACTAGCGCTCTGGAGGAGGGAACACCATCAGGGACAACTCAGGTGATTTCGTCAACCGTGGAGATTCCTCCCCACTCAACTTATGCATCTACTCAAGCGGAAACCCAGATAAGGGCAACTCAATCTCAGCCACAAGGGACGACTCCCCCGACTATTCAAGGTACGAATCCTCAAGTTCAACAAGTACATATACATGTGAATTCTCGACCCGTCGGGTATGAATATTCAACTGTTGTTACCACTAACCCACCTTATGGGATGTCCCTTTACCCCGAGGTTGGAGGAAGTGGATATGCTGGGCGAAGTGAAGCACGAGGGAAATCACCCCCTTATATACGAGGTTTGGCTCCTATCCCCGAGGATCGGGAATTTTCTGGTCCTTACACTGAGAGAGATTCCGAATCTTCGGATGATGAAGTGGCCCCAAGAAGGAGACGTCCAGGCAAGGAGCCGATGGCCGATGGAAGGCAACGCCCTCGAAGCACTCAAGGGGCGAAACCCTAGGAAGTGCAGGAAAAGATAAGGGCTCATGAGGCTGAGATCCAAAGGCTGAGGCGTGACTTGGAAGCTCACCAGGCCACCAGACCCCAGATGCCTCCTAGGGGGAGAAATCCTCCTCCTGTCATAGACCTGGATGGTCCAGTACGAAGAAGGGCTGTCTTTCCAAGAACTGATCCAAGCAATCTCCTTCCCCTTGGAGACCCTGATGATCCAACTCCACCCTTCAAAGAAGAAATAATGAATGCCCATATCTCAAGGAAATTCAAGATGCCCACTATCAAAGCCTATGATGGCACCGGAGACCCCGCTAACCATGTCAGGACATTCTCTAATGCGCTGCTGCTGCAACCCATGAATGACGCTATTAAATGACGGGCCTTCCCTCAAACCCTGTCGGGTATGGCTCAAAGATGGTACAGTCGCTTATCCCCAAATTCTATTGGATCGTTCAAAGAATTAAGTCAGGCTTTTATTAAGCAATTCATCAGTGGAAGAGTCCATGAGAAAAGTTCAGCATCTCTTATGAGTCTTGTGCAGGGAGCTAAGGAATCCTTGAGAGATTACCTGAATCGTTTCACAAAGGAGGCTTTAAAAGTCCCGGACCTTGATGATAAGGTAGCCATGATAGCACTGCAACAAGGAACTAGGGATGAGTTTTTTAAGATGTCCTTGGCCAAACGTTCCCCTGAAAGCATGTTGCAGCTCCAAGAGAGGGCAGGGAAGTATATCAAGGTTGAAGAAAGTATGAGGAAGACCGTAATAAGTAATGAGCCCACTGGAGGCAAGAAGCGGAAAACTGATTTAGAATATATTGCAAAAGACAAATATCCTAGGACCGAACAAAACCCTGATTCAACCCCCAAGAGGGGAGGACCTGGGCAAAAGTTCACTGAATACGCTAAGCTGAATGCTCCTAGAAGTCAGATTTTGATGGAGATTGAGAAAGACATAGATATTCGCTGGCCTAAGCCCTTGAAGGCTGATCCCGCCAAGCTAGATAAGGACAAGTATTGCACGTTTCACAAAGATGTTGGCCATGACACCGATGAGTGTAGGCAATTGAAAGATGAAATTGAGTTTTTGATTCGAAAAGGAAGATTGAACAAGTATACTGGAGATGGAGGGGACAGAAATAATAATGGAAGGAAGAACTTTGAAGATCGTAGGAGGGACCATGACGATCAGGGGCGGAATCCCCAACCTAGAGGGCCGGTTATAAATGCAATTTTTGGAGGACCGTGACGCCCTCGAGGGCCTGTGATAAACACGATCTTTGGAGGTCCAACTGCTGCTGGATTGTCCAAAAATTCCAGAAAGGCATATACTAGGGAGGTTATGCATATTGTTGGAGAAGCCCCGAAGAGAGCCAGGACAGAAGTAGCATTGGCTTTTGATGATTCTGACCTAGAGGGTGTGAAGTTTCCCCATGACGACCCGCTGGTCATAACACCGATAATAGGAAATAGCCCGGTTAAGAGGGTCCTTGTGGATAATGGTGCTTCTGTGGATATCTTGCTCCACGACACCTTTCTAAGAATGGGGTATAACGACTCCCAGTTGACACCAACCGACATGCCGATATATGGATTTGCTGGAGTAGAATGTCCTGTGGAAGGGATAATCAAATTGCCGACCACCATAGGTACGGAGCCAAGGCAAGCAACGCAGATGCTGGATTTCGTGGTGGTAAAGGCTAGTTCAACTTATAATGCTATCATGGGGAGAACAGGGATACATGCCTTCAAGGCAGTCCCCTCTTCCTACCATTTAGTCATGAAGTTTCCCACCCGAAACGGGATTGGAGAAGAGAGAGGAGATCAAAAAATGGCTAGAAGCTGTTATGTGGCCTCTTTGAGGGCAGATGGAGTCGGGGGGCAGGTTCTTCCTATTGAAGATATGGATGTTCGAGAAAATGATGAGAATAGAGGAAGGCCAGCAGAAGAATTGGTTTCGGTTCCTTTAGACCCCGAGAATCCTGAGAGGATGACTTTCATTGGAGCCACATTAGAGGAGCCCCTTAGAGGGAAGTTAGTGAAATTTTTGCAAGAAAATAGTGATGTGTTTGCATGGTCAGCAGCTGATATGCCAGGCATAGACCCGGAGTTAATTACTCACAAGCTAAACGTGGATCCAAGCCGGAAGACAGTGAAACAAAAGAAAAGAAATTTTGCCCCGGAAAGACAAGAGGCTATAAAACAGGAAGTAGAAAAGCTCTTAGAGGCTGGTTTCATTGAGGAGATTCAATTTCCGGAGTGGTTAGCGAACCCTGTAATGGTGAAGAAGGCTAATGGAAAGTGGAGGATGTGTATAGACTTTACTGATCTGAATGATGCATGCCCCAAAGACTGTTTTCCGCTGCCTAGAATTGATACTTTAATTGATTCCACTGCTGGACATGAGATGCTGAGTTTCATGGATGGATTTAGCGGATACAACCAGATCAAAATGCATAAGGATGACATTCCAAAGATATCATTTATCACTGACTTTGGTGTTTATTGTTATCTTGTTATGACGTTTGGTCTCAAGAATGCAGGAGCCACCTATCAAAGGTTGGTGAATAAAATTTTTAAGGATCTTATTGGAAAGACTATGGAAGTCTATGTTGATGACATGCTAGTCAAGAGTCTAGTAAAGACTGATCATATAACCCATTTGAGGGAAGCTTTTGAGGTCTTAAGGTACCACAAGATGATGTTGAATCCTACGAAGTGTGCTTTCGGAGTAGGATCTGGAAAATTCTTGGGATTGATGGTCTCAAAGAGGGGAATTGAGGCTAACCCCGATAAAATAAAGGCAATCCTGGATATGGAACCACCAAAAACTGTCAAGGATGTTCAGAAGCTCACAGGAAGGGTTGCGGCGCTAGGACGATTCATCTCCAAGTCAGGAGACAAGTGCTTGACATTCTTCAAATCACTAAAGAACATCAAAGACTTTGTATGGAGTGAGGAAAACCAGAAGGCATTTGAAGAATTAAAGAAGTATATGGCCCAGGCCCCGTTGTTGGCTAAGCCAGTTCTGAGTGAAGTTTTATTTTTGTACTTGGCTGTTTCAGAGAGCGCCTTGAGCGCGGTGTTGGTTAAGGAGGAATTGAAAGTCCAGAAACCCGTTTACTATGTCAGCAAAATTTTGCATGGTGCTGAGTTGAATTATTCAGCTATTGAGAAATTCGCTTTAGCCTTGGTAATGGCTTCGAGAAAACTGCGTCCTTATTTTTAGGCTCACCAGATTGAGGTGCTAACAAATCAGCCCCTGAGAAATATCATTCACAGTCCCAAGGCAAGTGGGCGA